>NW_027552044.1:0-50912 GCF_045843805.1 Urocitellus parryii | reverse complement strand
AATAATGTAGTTCCAAGTTCTATGGCTATGGTTTGTTTCCTATGGAAGTAGCCCCAAGCAGAGACTGACGAGAATCACTATCATTGAAAGGGTTGCCAAGCTTCCAAAAAACTACGAGTTTCCTGAAATCTCAGCAAACATTTTTTCACCCAATCTTGATGATACTTGCAGGTAATGATCAGTACACCAGTCCCACTTGGCTCACCAAATTTCTTTCTTCTAGGTTAAACCGTTCCTTTGCAGTAACCGTTTTCATGTTTAGGTTTCATTCTGTTTTCTCCTATATGGATACATGTAGTTGGAACTCTAAATCAAACACGGTTTGTGCTAGCACTTTGAAACTTGGCACAATAATGTAGTTAAAGTTCTATGGCTATGGTTTGTGTCCTATGGAAGTAGCCCCAAGCAGAAACTGACGAGAATCACTTTCATTGAAAGGGGTTGCCAAGCGTCCAAAAAACTACGAGTTTCCTGAAATCTCAGCAAACATTTTTTTACCCAATCTTGATGATACTTGCAGGTAATGATCAGTACACCAGTCCAACTTGGCTGAACAAATTTCGTTCTTCTAGGTTAAACCGTTCCTTTGCAGTAACCGTTTTCATGTTTAGGTTTCACTCTGTTTTCTCCTATATGGATACATGTAGTTGGAACTCTAAATCAAACACGGTTTGTGCTAGCTCTTTGAAACTTTGCAAAATAATGTAGTTCCAAGTTCTATGGCTATGGTTTGTGTCCTATGGAAGTAGCCACAAGCAGAGACTGACTAGAATCACTTTCATTGAAAGAGGTTGCCAAGCTGCCAAAAAACTACGAGGTTCCTGAAATCTCAGGAATCATTTTTTCACCCAATCTTGATGATACTCCCATTTAATGATCAGTACAAAAATCCCACTAGGCTCACCAAATTTCTTTCTTCTAGGTTAAACCGTTCCTTTGCAGTAACCGTTTTCATGTTTGGGTTTCACTCTGTTTTCTCCTATATGGATACATGTAGTTGGAACTCTAAATCAAACACGGTTTTTGCTACCTCTTTGAAACTTGGCACAATAATGTCTTTCCAAGTTCTATGGCTATGGTTTGTGTCCTATGGAATTAGCCCCAAGCAGAGACTGACCAGAATCACTTTCATTGAAAGGGGTTGCCAAGCTTCCACAAAACTACGAGTTTCCAGAATTCTCAGCAAACATTTTTTCACCCAATCTTGATGATACTTGCAGGTAATGATCAGTACAGCAGTCCCACTTGGCTCACCAAATTTCGTTCTTCTAGGTTAAACCGTTCCGTTGCAGTAACCGTTTTCATGTTTAGGATTCACTCTGTTTTCTACTATATGGATACACGTATTTGGAACTCTAAATCAAACACGGTTTGTGCTAGCTCTTTGAAACTTGGCCCAATAATGTAGTTCCCAGTTCTATGGCTATGGTTTGTGTCCTATGGAAGTAGCCCCAAGCAGAGACTGACGAGAATCACTTTCATTGAAAGGGGTTGCCAAGCTTCCAAAAACTACGAGTTTCCTGAAATCTCAGCAAACATTTTTTCACCCAATCTTGATGATACTTACAGGTAATGATCAGTACACCAGTCCCACTTGGCTCACCTAATTTCGTTCTTCTATGTTAAACCGTGCCTTTGCAGTAACCGTTTTTATGTTTAGGATTCACTCTGTTTTCTCATATATGGATACATGTAGTTGGAATTGTAAATCAAACACGGTTTGTGCTAGCTCTTTGAAACTTGGCACAATAATGTAGTTCCAAGTTCTATGTCTATGGTTTGTGTCCTATGGAAGTAGCCCCAAGCAGAGACTGACGAGAATCACTTTCATTGAAACGGGTTGCAAAGCTTCCAAAAAACTACGAGTTTCCTGAAATCTCAGCAAACATTTTTTCACCTAATGTTGATGATACTTGCAGGTAATGATCAGTACACCAGTCCCACTTGGCTGACCAAATTTCCTTCTTCTAGGTTAAACCGTTCCTTTGCAGTAACCGTTTTCATGTTTAGGTTTCACTCTGTTTTCTCCTATATGGATACATGTAGTTGGAACTCTAAATCAAACACGGTTTGTGCTAGGTCTTCGAAACTTGGCACAATAATGTAGTTCCAAGTTCTATGGCTATGGTTTGTTTCCTATGGAATTAGCCCCAAGCAGAGACTGACGAGAATCACTATCATTGAGAGGGTTGCCAAGCTTCCAAAAAACTACGAGTTTCCTGAAATCTCAGCAAACATGTTTTCACCCAATCTTGATGATACTTGCAGGTAATGATCAGTACACCAGTACCACTTGGCTCACCAAATTTCTTTCTTCTAGGTTAAACCGTTCCTTTGCAGTAACCGTTTTCATGTTTAGGTTTCATTCTATTTTCTCCTATATGGATACATGTAGTTGGAACTCTAAATCAAACACGGTTTGTGCTAGCACTTTGAAACTTGGCACAATAATGTAGTTAAAGTTCTATGGCTATGGTTTGTGTCCTATGGAAGTAGCCCCAAGCAGAAACTGACGAGAATCACTTTCATTGAAAGGGGTTGCCAAGCTTCCAAAAAACTACGAGTTTCCTGAAATCTCAGCAAACATTTTTTTACCCAATCTTGATGATACTTTCAGGTAATGATCAGTACACCAGTCCCACTTGGCTGAACAAATTTCGTTCTTCTAGGTTAAACCGTTCTTTGCAGTAACCGTTTTCATGTTTAGGTTTCACTCTGTTTTCTCCTATATGGATACATGTAGTTGGAACTCTAAATCAAACACGGTTTGTGCTAGCTCTTTGAAACTTCGCAAAATAATGTAGTTCCAAGTTCTATGGCTATGGTTTGTGTCCTAGGAAGTAGCCCCAAGCAGAGACTGACGAGAATCACTTTCATTGAAAGGGGTTGCCAAGCTTCCAAAAAACTACGAGTTTCCGGAAATCTCAGCAAACATTTTTCACCCAATATTGATGATACTTCCATTTAATGATCAGTACACCAATCCCATTAGGCTCACCAAAATTTCGTTCTTCTAGGTTAAACCGTTCCTTTGCAGTAACCGTTTTTATGTTCAGGTTTCACTCTCTTTTCTCTTATATGGATACATGTAGTTGGAACTCTAAATCAAACACGGTTTGTGCTAGCACTTTGAAACTTGGCACTATAATGTAGTTCCAAGTTCTATGGCTATGGTTTGTGTCCTATGGAAGTAGCCCCAAGCAGAGACTGACGAGAATCACTTTCATTGAAACGGGTTGCAAAGCTTCCAAAAAACTACGAGTTTCCTGAAATCTCAGCAAACATTTTTTCACCTAAGGTTGATGATACTTGCAGGTAATGATCAGTACACCAGTCCCACTTGGCTGACCAAATTTCCTTCTTCTAGGTTAAACCGTTCCTTTGCAGTAACCGTTTTCATGTTTAGGTTTCACTCTGTTTTCTCCTATATGGATACATGTAGTTGGAACTCTAAATCAAACACGGTTTGTGCTAGGTCTTCGAAACTTGGCACAATAATGTAGTTCCAAGTTCTATGGCTATGGTTTGTTTCCTATGGAAGTAGCCCCAAGCAGAGACTGACGAGAATCACTATCATTGAAAGGGTTGCCAAGCTTCCAAAAAACTACGAGTTTCCTGAAATCTCAGCAAACATTTTTTCACCCAATCTTGATGATACTTGCAGGTAATGATCAGTAGGTCATTTTCCCCCCCCCCCTTGGCCCCAATTTTTCTAGGTTAAACCGTTCCTTTGCAGTAACCGTTTTCATGTTTAGGTTTCATTCTGTTTTCTCCTATATGGATACATGTAGTTGGAACTCTAAATCAAACACGGTTTGTGCTAGCACTTTGAAACTTGGCACAATAATGTAGTTAAAGTTCTATGGCTATGGTTTGTGTCCTATGGAAGTAGCCCCAAGCAGAAACTGACGAGAATCACTTTCATTGAAAGGGGTTGCCAAGCGTCCAAAAAACTACGAGTTTCCTGAAATCTCAGCAAACATTTTTTTACCCAATCTTGATGATACTTGCAGGTAATGATCAGTACACCAGTCCAACTTGGCTGAACAAATTTCGTTCTTCTAGGTTAAACCGTTCCTTTGCAGTAACCGTTTTCATGTTTAGGTTTCACTCTGTTTCTCCTATATGGATACATGTAGTTGGAACTCTAAATCAAACACGGTTTGTGCTAGCTCTTTGAAACTTTGCAAAATAATGTAGTTCCAAGTTCTATGGCTATGGTTTGTGTTCCTATGGAAGTAGCCACAAGCAGAGACTGACTAGAATCACTTTCATTGAAAGAGGTTGCCAAGCTGCCAAAAAACTACGAGGTTCCTGAAATCTCAGGAATCATTTTTTCACCCAATCTTGATGATACTCCCATTTAATGATCAGTACAAAAATCCCACTAGGCTCACCAAATTTCTTTCTTCTAGGTTAAACCGTTCCTTTGCAGTAACCGTTTTCATGTTTGGGTTTCACTCTGTTTTCTCCTATATGGATACATGTAGTTGGAACTCTAAATCAAACACGGTTTTTGCTACCTCTTTGAAACTTGGCACAATAATGTCGTTCCAAGTTCTATGGCTTATGGTTTGTGTCCTATGGAATTAGCCCCAAGCAGAGACTGACCAGAATCACTTTCATTGAAAGGGGTTGCCAAGCTTCCACAAAACTACGAGTTTCCAGAATTCTCAGCAAACATTTTTTCACCCAATCTTGATGATACTTGCAGGTAATGATCAGTAGAGCAGTCCCACTTGGCTCACCAAATTTCGTTCTTCTAGGTTAAACCGTTCCGTTGCAGTAACCGTTTTCATGTTTAGGATTCACTCTGTTTTCTACTATATGGATACACGTATTTGGAACTCTAAATCAAACACGGTTTGTGCTAGCTCTTTGAAAATTGGCACAATAATGTAGTTCCAAGTTCTATGGCTATGGTTTGTGTCCTATGGAAGTAGCCCCAAGTAGAGACTGATGAGAATCACTTTCATTGAAAGGGGATGCCAAGCTTCCAAAAAACTACGAGTTTCCTGAAATCTCACCAAACATTTTTTCACCCAATCTTGATGATACTTGCAGGTAATGATCAGTACACCAATCCCACTTGGCTCACCAAATTTCGTTCTTCTAGGTTAAACCATTCCTTTGCAGTAACCGTTTTCATGTTTAGGTTTCACTCTGTTTTCTCCTATATGGATACATGTAGTTGGAACTCTAAATCAAACACGGTTTGTGCTAGCTCTTTGAAACTTGGCCCAATAATGTAGTTCCCAGTTCTATGGCTATGGTTTGTGTCCTATGGAAGTAGCCCCAAGCAGAGACTGACGAGAATCACTTTCATTGAAAGGGGTTGCCAAGCTTCCAAAAACTACGAGTTTCCTGAAATCTCAGCAAACATTTTTTCACCCAATCTTGATGATACTTACAGGTAATGATCAGTACACCAGTCCCACTTGGCTCACCTAATTTCGTTCTTCTATGTTAAACCGTTCCTTTGCAGTAACCGTTTTCATGTTTAGGATTCACTCTGTTTTCTCATATATGGATACATGTAGTTGGAATTGTAAATCAAACACGGTTTGTGCTAGCTCTTTGAAACTTGGCACAATAATGTAGTTCCAAGTTCTATGTCTATGGTTTGTGTCCTATGGAAGTAGCCCCAAGCAGAGACTGACGAGAATCACTTTCATTGAAACGGGTTGCAAAGCTTCCAAAAAACTACGAGTTTCCTGAAATCTCAGCAAACATTTTTTCACCTAATGTTGATGATACTTGCAGGTAATGATCAGTACACCAGTCCCACTTGGCTGACCAAATTTCCTTCTTCTAGGTTAAACCGTTCCTTTGCAGTAACCGTTTTCATGTTTAGGTTTCACTCTGTTTTCTCCTATATGGATACATGTAGTTGGAACTCTAAATCAAACACGGTTTGTGCTAGGTCTTCGAAACTTGGCACAATAATGTAGTTCCAAGTTCTATGGCTATGGTTTGTTTCCTATGGAATTAGCCCCAAGCAGAGACTGACGAGAATCACTATCATTGAGAGGGTTGCCAAGCTTCCAAAAAACTACGAGTTTCCTGAAATCTCAGCAAACATTTTTTCACCCAATCTTGATGATACTTGCAGGTAATGATCAGTACACCAGTACCACTTGGCTCACCAAATTTCTTTCTTCTAGGTTAAACCGTTCCTTTGCAGTAACCGTTTTCATGTTTAGGTTTCATTCTATTTTCTCCTATATGGATACATGTAGTTGGAACTCTAAATCAAACACGGTTTGTGCTAGCACTTTGAAACTTGGCACAATAATGTAGTTAAAGTTCTATGGCTATGGTTTGTGTCCTATGGAAGTAGCCCCAAGCAGAAACTGACGAGAATCACTTTCATTGAAAGGGGTTGCCAAGCTTCCAAAAACTACGAGTTTCCTGAAATCTCAGCAAACATTTTTTTACCCAATCTTGATGATACTTTCAGGTAATGATCAGTACACCAGTCCCACTTGGCTGAACAAATTTCGTTCTTCTAGGTTAAACCATTCTTTGCAGTAACCGTTTTCATGTTTAGGTTTCACTCTGTTTTCTCCTATATGGATACATGTAGTTGGAACTCTAAATCAAACACGGTTTGTGCTAGCTCTTTGAAACTTCGCAAAATAATGTAGTTCCAAGTTCTATGGCTATGGTTTGTGTCCTAGGAAGTAGCCCCAAGCAGAGACTGACGAGAATCACTTTCATTGAAAGGGGTTGCCAAGCTTCCAAAAAACTACGAGTTTCCGGAAATCTCAGCAAACATTTTTCACCCAATATTGATGATACTTCCATTTAATGATCAGTACACCAATCCCACTAGGCTCACCAAAATTTCGTTCTTCTAGGTTAAACCGTTCCTTTGCAGTAACCGTTTTTATGTTCAGGTTTCACTCTCTTTTCTCTTATATGGATACATGTAGTTGGAACTCTAAATCAAACACGGTTTGTGCTAGCACTTTGAAACTTGGCACTATAATGTAGTTCCAAGTTCTATGGCTATGGTTTGTGTCCTATGGAAGTAGCCCCAAGCAGAGACTGACGAGAATCACTTTCATTGAAACGGGTTGCAAAGCTTCCAAAAAACTACGAGTTTCCTGAAATCTCAGCAAACATTTTTTCACCTAAGGTTGATGATACTTGCAGGTAATGATCAGTACACCAGTCCCACTTGGCTGACCAAATTTCCTTCTTCTAGGTTAAACCGTTCCTTTGCAGTAACCGTTTTCATGTTTAGGTTTCACTCTGTTTTCTCCTATATGGATACATGTAGTTGGAACTCTAAATCAAACACGGTTTGTGCTAGGTCTTCGAAACTTGGCACAATAATGTAGTTCCAAGTTCTATGGCTATGGTTTGTTTCCTATGGAAGTAGCCCCAAGCAGAGACTGACGAGAATCACTATCATTGAAAGGGTTGCCAAGCTTCCAAAAAACTACGAGTTTCCTGAAATCTCAGCAAACATTTTTTCACCCAATCTTGATGATACTTGCAGGTAATGATCAGTACACCAGTCCCACTTGGCTCCCCAAATTTCTTTCTTCTAGGTTAAACCGTTCCTTTGCAGTAACCGTTTTCATGTTTAGGTTTCATTCTGTTTTCTCCTATATGGATACATGTAGTTGGAACTCTAAATCAAACACGGTTTGTGCTAGCACTTTGAAACTTGGCACAATAATGTAGTTAAAGTTCTATGGCTATGGTTTGTGTCCTATGGAAGTAGCCCCAAGCAGAAACTGACGAGAATCACTTTCATTGAAAGGGGTTGCCAAGCGTCCAAAAAACTACGAGTTTCCTGAAATCTCAGCAAACATTTTTTTACCCAATCTTGATGATACTTGCAGGTAATGATCAGTACACCAGTCCAACTTGGCTGAACAAATTTCGTTCTTCTAGGTTAAACCGTTCCTTTGCAGTAACCGTTTTCATGTTTAGGTTTCACTCTGTTTTCTCCTATATGGATACATGTAGTTGGAACTCTAAATCAAACACGGTTTGTGCTAGCTCTTTGAAACTTTGCAAAATAATGTAGTTCCAAGTTCTATGGCTATGGTTTGTGTCCTATGGAAGTAGCCACAAGCAGAGACTGACTAGAATCACTTTCATTGAAAGAGGTTGCCAAGCTGCCAAAAAACTACGAGGTTCCTGAAATCTCAGGAATCATTTTTTCACCCAATCTTGATGATACTCCCATTTAATGATCAGTACAAAAATCCCACTAGGCTCACCAAATTTCTTTCTTCTAGGTTAAACCGTTCCTTTGCAGTAACCGTTTTCATGTTTGGGTTTCACTCTGTTTTCTCCTATATGGATACATGTAGTTGGAACTCTAAATCAAACACGGTTTTTGCTACCTCTTTGAAACTTGGCACAATAATGTCGTTCCAAGTTCTATGGCTATGGTTTGTGTCCTATGGAATTAGCCCCAAGCAGAGACTGACCAGAATCACTTTCATTGAAAGGGGTTGCCAAGCTTCCACAAAACTACGAGTTTCCAGAATTCTCAGCAAACATTTTTTCACCCAATCTTGATGATACTTGCAGGTAATGATCAGTAGAGCAGTCCCACTTGGCTCACCAAATTTCGTTCTTCTAGGTTAAACCGTTCCGTTGCAGTAACCGTTTTCATGTTTAGGATTCACTCTGTTTTCTACTATATGGATACACGTATTTGGAACTCTAAATCAAACACGGTTTGTGCTAGCTCTTTGAAAATTGGCACAATAATGTAGTTCCAAGTTCTATGGCTATGGTTTGTGTCCTATGGAAGTAGCCCCAAGTAGAGACTGATGAGAATCACTTTCATTGAAAGGGGATGCCAAGCTTCCAAAAAACTACGAGTTTCCTGAAATCTCACCAAACATTTTTTCACCCAATCTTGATGATACTTGCAGGTAATGATCAGTACACCAATCCCACTTGGCTCACCAAATTTCGTTCTTCTAGGTTAAACCATTCCTTTGCAGTAACCGTTTTCATGTTTAGGTTTCACTCTGTTTTCTCCTATATGGATACATGTAGTTGGAACTCTAAATCAAACACGGTTTGTGCTAGCTCTTTGAAACTTGGCCCAATAATGTAGTTCCCAGTTCTATGGCTATGGTTTGTGTCCTATGGAAGTAGCCCCAAGCAGAGACTGACGAGAATCACTTTCATTGAAAGTGGTTGCCAAGCTTCCAAAAACTACGAGTTTCCTGAAATCTCAGCAAACATTTTTTCACCCAATCTTGATGATACTTACAGGTAATGATCACTACACCAGTCCCACTTGGCTCACCTAATATCGTTCTTCTATGTTAAACCGTTCCTTTGCAGTAACCGTTTTCATGTTTAGGATTCACTCTGTTTTCTCATATATGGATACATGTAGTTGGAACTGTAAATCAAACACGGTTTGTGCTAGCTCTTTGAAACTTGGCACAATAATGTAGTTCCAAGTTCTATGTCTATGGTTTGTGTCCTATGGAAGTAGCCCCAAGCAGAGACTGACGAGAATCACTTTCATTGAAACGGGTTGCAAAGCTTCCAAAAAACTACGAGTTTCCTGAAATCTCAGCAAACATTTTTTCACCTAATGTTGATGATACTTGCAGGTAATGATCAGTACACCAGTCCCACTTGGCTGACCAAATTTCCTTCTTCTAGGTTAAACCGTTCCTTTGCAGTAACCGTTTTCATGTTTAGGTTTCACTCTGTTTTCTCCTATATGGATACATGTAGTTGGAACTCTAAATCAAACACGGTTTGTGCTAGCTCTTTGAAACTTGGCCCAATAATGTAGTTCCAAGTTCTATGGCTATGGTTTGTTTCCTATGGAAGTAGCCCCAAGCAGAGACTGACGAGAATCACTATCATTGAAAGGGTTGCCAAGCTTCCAAAAAACTACGAGTTTCCTGAAATCTCAGCAAACATTTTTTCACCCAATCTTGATGATACTTGCAGGTAATGATCAGTACACCAGTCCCACTTGGCTCACCAAATTTCTTTCTTCTAGGTTAAACCGTTCCTTTGCAGTAACCGTTTTCATGTTTAGGTTTCATTCTATTTTCTCCTATATGGATACATGTAGTTGGAACTCTAAATCAAACACTGTTTGTGCTAGCACTTTGAAACTTGGCACAATAATGTAGTTAAAGTTCTATGGCTATGGTTTGTGTCCTATGGAAGTAGCCCCAAGCAGAAACTGACGAGAATCACTTTCATTGAAAGGGGTTGCCAAGCTTCCAAAAAACCACGAGTTTCCTGAAATCTCAGCAAACATTTTTTTACCCAATCTTGATGATACTTTCAGGTAATGATCAGTACACCAGTCCCACTTGGCTGAACAAATTTCGTTCCTCTAGGTTAAACCGTTCCTTTGCAGTAACCGTTTTCATGTTTAGGTTTCACTCTGTTTTCTCCTATATGGATACATGTAGTTGGAACTCTAAATCAAACACGGTTTGTGCTAGCTCTTTGAAACTTTGCAAAATAATGTAGTTCCAAGTTCTATGGCTATGGTTTGTGTCCTAGGAAGTAGCCCCAAGCAGAGACTGACGAGAATCACTTTCATTGAAAGGGGTTGCCAAGCTTCCAAAAAACTACGAGTTTCCGGAAATCTCAGCAAACATTTTTTCACCCAATATTGATGATACTTCCATTTAATGATCAGTACACCAATCCCACTAGGCTCACCAAAATTTCGTTCTTCTAGGTTAAACCGTTCCTTTGCAGTAACCGTTTTTATGTTCAGGTTTCACTCTCTTTTCTCTTATATGGATACATGTAGTTGGAACTCTAAATCAAACACGGTTTGTGCTAGCACTTTGAAACTTGGCACTATAATGTAGTTCCAAGTTCTATGGCTATGGTTTTTGTCCTATGGAAGTAGCCCCAAGCAGAGACTGACCAGAATCACTTTCATTGAAACGGGTTGCAAAGCTTCCAAAAAACTACGAGTTTCCTGAAATCTCAGCAAACATTTTTTCACCTAATGTTGATGATACTTGCAGGTAATGATCAGTACACCAGTCCCACTTGGCTGACCAAATTTCCTTCTTCTAGGTTAAACCGTTACTTTGCAGTAACCGTTTTCATGTTTAGGTTTCACTCTGTTTTCTCCTATATGGATACATGTAGTTGGAACTCTAAATCAAACACGGTTTGTGCTAGGTCTTCGAAACTTGGCACAATAATGTAGTTCCAAGTTCTATGGCTATGGTTTGTTTCCTATGGAAGTAGCCCCAAGCAGAGACTGACGAGAATCACTATCATTGAAAGGGTTGCCAAGCGTCCAAAAAACTACGAGTTTCCTGAAATCTCAGCAAACATTTTTTTACCCAATCTTGATGATACTTGCAGGTAATGAGCAGTACACCAGTCCAACTTGGCTGAACAAATTTCGTTCTTCTAGGTTAAACCGTTCCTTTGCAGTAACCGTTTTCATGTTTAGGTTTCACTCTGTTTTCTCCTATATGGATACATGTAGTTGGAACTCTAAATCAAACACGGTTTGTGCTAGCTCTTTGAAACTTTGCAAAATAATGTAGTTCCAAGTTCTAGGGCTATGGTTTGTGTCCTATGGAAGTAGCCACAAGCAGAGACTGACTAGAATCACTTTCATTGAAAGAGGTTGCCAAGCTGCCAAAAAACTACGAGGTTCCTGAAATCTCAGCAATCATTTTTTCACCCAATCTTGATGATACTCCCATTTAATGATCAGTACAAAAATCCCACTAGGCTCACCAAATTTCTTTCTTCTAGGTTAAACCGTTCCTTTGCAGTAACCGTTTTCATGTTTGGGTTTCACTCTGTTTTCTCCTATATGGATACATGTAGTTGGAACTCTAAATCAAACACGGTTTTTGCTACCTCTTTGAAACTTGGCACAATAATGTCGTTCCAAGTTCTATGGCTATGGTTTGTGTCCTATGGAATTAGCCCCAAGCAGAGACTGACCAGAATCACTTTCATTGAAAGGGGTTGCCAAGCTTCCACAAAACTACGAGTTTCCAGAATTCTCAGCAAACATTTTTTCACCCAATCTTGATGATACTTGCAGGTAATGATCAGTACAGCAGTCCCACTTGGCTCACCAAATTTCGTTCTTCTAGGTTAAACCGTTCCGTTGCAGTAACCGTTTTCATGTTTAGGATTCACTCTGTTTTCTACTATATGGATACACGTATTTGGAACTCTAAATCAAACACGGTTTGTGCTAGCTCTTTGAAAATTGGCACAATAATGTAGTTCCAAGTTCTATGGCTATGGTTTGTGTCCTATGGAAGTAGCCCCAAGTAGAGACTGATGAGAATCACTTTCATAGAAAGGGGATGCCAAGCTTCCAAAAAACTACGAGTTTCCTGAAATCTCAGCAAACATTTTTTCACCCAATCTTGATGATTCTTGCAGGTAATGATCAGTACACCAATCCCACTTGGCTCACCAAATTTCGTTCTTCTAGGTTAAACCGTTCCTTTGCAGTAACCGTTTTCATGTTTAGGTTTCACTCTGTTTTCTCCTATATGGATACATGTAGTTGGAACTCTAAATCAAACACGGTTTGTGCTAGCTCTTTGAAACTTGGCACAATAATGTAGTTCCAAGTTCTATGGCTATGGTTTGTGTCCTATGGAAGTAGCCCCAAGCAGAGACTGACGAGAATCACTTTCATTGAAAGGGGTTGCCAAGCTTCCAAAAACTACGAGTTTCCTGAAATCTCAGCAAACATTTTTTCACCCAATCTTGATGATACTTGCAGGTAATGATCAGTACACCAGTCCCACTTGGCTCACCAAATTTCGTTCTTCTATGTTAAACCGTTCCTTTGCAGGAACCGTTTTCATGTTTAGGATTCACTCTGTTTTCTCATATATGGATACATGTAGTTGGAACTGTAAATCAAACACGGTTTGTGCTAGCTCTTTGAAACTTGGCACAATAATGTAGTTCCAAGTTCTATGTCTATGGTTTGTGTCCTATGGAAGTAGCCCCAAGCAGAGACTGACGAGAATCACTTTCATTGAAACGGGTTGCAAAGCTTCCAAAAAACTACGAGTTTCCTGAAATCTCAGCAAACATTTTTTTCACCCAATCTTGATGATACTTGCAGGTAATGATCAGTACACCAGTCCCACTTGGCTGACCAAATTTCGTTCTTCTAGGTTAAACCGTTCCTTTGCAGTAACCGTTTTCATGTTTAGGTTTCACTCTGTTTTCTCCTATATGGATACATGTAGTTGGAACTCTGAATCAAACACGGTTTGTGCTAGGTCTTCGAAACTTGGCACAATAATGTAGTTCCAAGTTCTATGGCTTTGGTTTGTTTCCTATGGAATTAGCCCCATGCAGAGACTGACGAGAATCACTATCATTGAAAGGGTTGCCAAGCTTCCAAAAAACTACGAGTTTCCTGAAATCTCAGCAAACATTTTTTCACCCAATCTTGATGATACGTTCAGGTAATGATCAGTACACCAGTCCCACTTGGCTGAACAAATTTCGTTCTTCTAGGTTAAACCGTTCCTTTGCAGTAACCGTTTTCATGTTTAGGTTTCACTCTGTTTTCTCCTATATGGATACATGTAGTTGGAACTCTAAATCAAACACGGTTTGTGCTAGCTCTTTGAAACTTTGCAAAATAATGTAGTTCCAAGTTCTATGGCTATGGTTTGTGTCCTAGGAAGTAGCCCCAAGCAGAGACTGACGAGAATCACTTTCATTGAAAGGGGTTGCCAAGCTTCCAAAAAACTACGAGTTTCCGGAAATCTCAGCAAACATTTTTTCACCCAATATTGATGATACTTCCATTTAATGATCAGTACACCAATCCCACTAGGCTCACCAAAATTTCGTTCTTCTAGGTTAAACCGTTCCTTTGCAGTAACCGTTTTTATGTTCAGGTTTCACTCTCTTTTCTCTTATATGGATACATGTAGTTGGAACTCTAAATCAAACACGGTTTGTGCTAGCTCTTTGAAACTTGGCACTATAATGTAGTTCCAAGTTCTATGGCTATGGTTTGTGTCCTATGGAAGTAGCCCCAAGCAGAGACTGACGAGAATCACTTTCATTTAAACGGGTTGCAAAGCTTCCAAAAAACTACGAGTTTCCTGAAATCTCAGCAAACATTTTTTCACCTAATGTTGATGATACTTGCAGGTAATGATCAGTACACCAGTCCCACTTGGCTGACCAAATTTCCTTCTTCTAGGTTAAACCGTTCCTTTGCAGTAACCGTTTTCATGTTTAGGTTTCACTCTGTTTTCTCCTATATGGATACATGTAGTTGGAACTCTAAATCAAACACGGTTTGTGCTAGGTCTTCGAAACTTGGCACAATAATGTAGTTCCAAGTTCTATGGCTATGGTTTGTTTCCTATGGAAGTAGCCCCAAGCAGAGACTGACGAGAATCACTATCATTGAAAGGGTTGCCAAGCTTCCAAAAAACAACGAGTTTCCTGAAATCTCAGCAAACATTTTTTTCACCCAATCTTGATGATACTTGCAGGTAATGATCAGTACACCAGTCCCACTTGGCTCACCAAATTTCTTTCTTCTAGGTTAAACCGTTCCTTTGCAGTAACCGTTTACATGTTTAGGTTTCATTCTGTTTTCTCCTATATGGATACATGTAGTTGGAACTCTAAATCAAACACGGTTTGTGCTAGCACTTTGAAACTTGGCACAATAATGTAGTTAAAGTTCTATGGCTATGGTTTGTGTCCTATGGAAGTAGCCCCAAGCAGACACTGACGAGAATCACTTTCATTGAAAGGGGTTGCCAAGCGTCCAAAAAACTACGAGTTTCCTGAAATCTCAGCAAACATTTTTTTACCCAATCTTGATGATACTTGCAGGTAATGATCAGTACACCAGTCCCACTTGGCTGAACAAATTTCGTTCTTCTAGGTTAAACCGTTCCTTTGCAGTAACCGTTTTCATGTTTAGGTTTCACTCTGTTTTCTCCTATATGGATACATGTAGTTGGAACTCTAAATCAAACACGGTTTGTGCTAGCTCTTTGAAACTTTGCAAAATAATGTAGTTCCAAGTTCTATGGCTATGGTTTGTGTCCTATGGAAGTAGCCACAAGCAGAGACTGACTAGAATCACTTTCATTGAAAGAGGTTGCCAAGCTGCCAAAAAACTACGAGGTTCCTGAAATCTCAGCAATCATTTTTTCACCCAATCTTGATGATACTCCCATTTAATGATCAGTACAAAAATCCCACTAGGCTCACCAAATTTCTTTCTTCTAGGTTAAACCGTTCCTTTGCAGTAACCGTTTTCATGTTTGGGTTTCACTCTGTTTTCTCCTATATGGATACATGTAGTTGGAACTCTAAATCAAACACGGTTTTTGCTACCTCTTTGAAACTTGGCACAATAATGTCGTTCCAAGTTCTATGGCTATGGTTTGTGTCCTATGGAATTAGCCCCAAGCAGAGACTGACCAGAATCACTTTCATTGAAAGGGGTTGCCAAGCTTCCACAAAACTACGAGTTTCCAGAATTCTCAGCAAACATTTTTTCACCCAATCTTGATGATACTTGCAGGTAATGATCAGTACAGCAGTCCCACTTGGCTCACCAAATTTCGTTCTTCTAGGTTAAACCGTTCCGTTGCAGTAACCGTTTTCATGTTTAGGATTCACTCTGTTTTCTACTATATGGATACACGTATTTGGAACTCTAAATCAAACACGGTTTGTGCTAGCTCTTTGAAAATTGGCACAATAATGTAGTTCCAAGTTCTATGGCTATGGTTTGTGTCCTATGGAAGTAGCCCCAAGTAGAGACTGATGAGAATCACTTTCATAGAAAGGGGTTGCCAAGCTTCCAAAAAACTACGAGTTTCCTGAAATCTCAGCAAACATTTTTTCACCCAATCTTGATGATACTTGCAGGTAATGATCAGTACACCAATCCCACTTGGCTCACCAAATTTCGTTCTTCTAGGTTAAACCGTTCCTTTGCAGTAACCGTTTTCATGTTTAGGTTTCACTCTGTTTTCTCCTATATGGATACATGTATTTGGAACTCTAAATCAAACACGGTTTGTGCTAGCTCTTTTAAACTTGGCACAATAATGTAGTTACAAGTTCTGTCGTGGTGGTTTGTGTCCTATTGAAGTAGCCACAAGCAGAGACTGACGAGAATCACTTTCATTGAAAGGGGTTGCCAAGCTTCCAAAAAGCTAAGAGTTTCCTGAAATCTCAGCAAATATTTTTTCACCCAATCTTGATGATACATCCATTTAATGATCAGTACACCAATCCCACTTGGCTCACCAAATTTCGTTCTTCTAGGTTAAACCGTTCCTTTGCAGTAACCGTTTTCATGTTTAGGTTTCACTCTGTTTTCTCCTATATGGATACATGTAGTTGGAACTCTAAATCAAACACGGTTTGTGCTAGCTCTTTGAAACTTGGCACTATAATGTAGTTCCAAGTTCTATGGTTATGTTTTGTGTCCTATGGAAGTAGCCCCAAGCAGAAATTGACGAGAATCACTTTCACTGGAAGGGGTTGCCAAGCTTCCAAAAAACTGCGAGTTTCCTGATTCTCAGCAAACATTTTTTCACCCAATCTTGATGATACTTGCAGGAAATGATCAGTACACCGGTCCCACATGGCTGACCAAGTTTCGTTATTCTAGGTTAAACCGTTCCTTTGCAGTAACCGTTTTTATGTTCAAGTTTCACTCTCTTTTCTCTTATATGGATACATGTAGTTGGAACTCTAAATCAAACACGGTTTGTGCTAGCACTTTGAAACTTGGCACTATAATGTAGTTCCAAGTTCTATGGCTATGGTTTTTGTCCTATGGAAGTAGCCCCAAGCAGAGACTGACGAGAATCACTTTCATTGAAAGGGTTGCCAAGCGTCCAAAAAACTACGAGTTTCCTGAAATCTCAGCAAACATTTTTTTACCCAATCTTGATGATACTTGCAGGTAATGAGCAGTACACCAGTCCAACTTGGCTGAACAAATTTCGTTCTTCTAGGTTAAACCGTTCCTTTGCAGTAACCGTTTTCATGTTTAGGTTTCACTCTGTTTTCTCCTATATGGATACATGTAGTTGGAACTCTAAATCAAACACGGTTTGTGCTAGCTCTTTGAAACTTTGCAAAATAATGTAGTTCCAAGTTCTATGGCTATGGTTTGTGTCCTAGGGAAGTAGCCACAAGCAGAGACTGACTAGAATCACTTTCATTGAAAGAGGTTGCCAAGCTGCCAAAAAACTACGAGGTTCCTGAAATCTCAGCAATCATTTTTTCACCCAATCTTGATGATACTCCCATTTAATGATCAGTACAAAAATCCCACTAGGCTCACCAAATTTCTTTCTTCTAGGTAAACCGTTCCTTTGCAGTAACCGTTTTCATGTTTGGGTTTCACTCTGTTTTCTCCTATATGGATACATGTAGTTGGAACTCTAAATCAAACACGGTTTTTGCTACCTCTTTGAAACTTGGCACAATAATGTCGTTCCACGTTCTAGGGCTATGGTTTGTGTCCTATGGAATTAGCCCCAAGCAGAGACTGACCAGAATCACTTTCATTGAAAGGGGTTGCCAAGCTTCCACAAAACTACGAGTTTCCAGAATTCTCAGCAAACATTTTTTCACCCAATCTTGATGATACTTGCAGGTAATGATCAGTACAGCAGTCCCACTTGGCTCACCAAATTTCGTTCTTCTAGGTTAAACCGTTCCGTTGCAGTAACCGTTTTCATGTTTAGGATTCACTCTGTTTTCTACTATATGGATACACGTATTTGGAACTCTAAATCAAACACGGTTTGTGCTAGCTCTTGAAAATTGGCACAATAATGTAGTTCCAAGTTCTATGGCTATGGTTTGTGTCCTATGGAAGTAGCCCCAAGTAGAGACTGATGAGAATCACTTTCATAGAAAGGGGATGCCAAGCTTCCAAAAAACTACGAGTTTCCTGAAATCTCAGCAAACATTTTTTCACCCAATCTTGATGATACTTGCAGGTAATGATCAGTACACCAATCCCACTTGGCTCACCAAATTTCGTTCTTCTAGGTTAAACCGTTCCTTTGCAGTAACCGTTTTCATGTTTAGGTTTCACTCTGTTTTCTCCTATATGGATACATGTAGTTGGAACTCTAAATCAAACACGGTTTGTGCTAGCTCTTTGAAACTTGGCCCAATAATGTAGTTCCAAGTTCTATGGCTATGGTTTGTGTCCTATGGAAGTAGCCCCAAGCAGAGACTGACGAGAATCACTTTCATTGAAAGGGGTTGCCAAGCTTCCAAAAACTACGAGTTTCCTGAAATCTCAGCAAACATTTTTTCACCCAATCTTGATGATACTTGCAGGTAATGATCAGTACACCAGTCCCACTTGGCTCACCAAATTTCGTTCTTCTATGTTAAACCGTTCCTTTGCAGGAACCGTTTTCATGTTTAGGATTCACTCTGTTTTCTCATATATGGATACATGTAGTTGGAACTGTAAATCAAACACGGTTTGTGCTAGCTCTTTGAAACTTGGCACAATAATGTAGTTCCAAGTTCTATGTCTATGGTTTGTGTCCTATGGAAGTAGCCCCAAGCAGAGACTGACGAGAATCACTTTCATTGAAACGGGTTGCAAAGCTTCCAAAAAACTACGAGTTTCCTGAAATCTCAGCAAACATTTTTTCACCCAATCTTGATGATACTTGCAGGTAATGATCAGTACACCAGTCCCACTTGGCTGACCAAATTTCGTTCTTCTAGGTTAAACCGTTCCTTTGCAGTAACCGTTTTCATGTTTAGGTTTCACTCTGTTTTCTCCTATATGGATACATGTAGTTGGAACTCTAAATCAAACACGGTTTGTGCTAGCTCTTTGAAACTTGGCCCAATAATGTAGTTCCAAGTTCTATGGCTATGGTTTGTGTCCTATGGAAGTAGCCCCAAGCAGAGACTGACGAGAATCACTTTCATTGAAAGGGGTTGCCAAGCTTCCAAAAACTACGAGTTTCCTGAAATCTCAGCAAACATTTTTTCACCCAATCTTGATGATACTTGCAGGTAATGATCAGTACACCAGTCCCACTTGGCTCACCAAATTTCGTTCTTCTATGTTAAACCGTTCCTTTGCAGGAACCGTTTTCATGTTTAGGATTCACTCTGTTTTCTCATATATGGATACATGTAGTTGGAACTGTAAATCAAACACGGTTTGTGCTAGCTCTTTGAAACTTGGCACAATAATGTAGTTCCAAGTTCTATGTCTATGGTTTGTGTCCTATGGAAGTAGCCCCAAGCAGAGACTGACGAGAATCACTTTCATTGAAACGGGTTGCAAAGCTTCCAAAAAACTACGAGTTTCCTGAAATCTCAGCAAACATTTTTTCACCCAATCTTGATGATACTTGCAGGTAATGATCAGTACACCAGTCCCACTTGGCTGACCAAATTTCGTTCTTCTAGGTTAAACCGTTCCTTTGCAGTAACCGTTTTCATGTTTAGGTTTCACTCTGTTTTCTCCTATATGGATACATGTAGTTGGAACTCTAAATCAAACACGGTTTGTGCTAGGTCTTCGAAACTTGGCACAATAATGTAGTTCCAAGTTCTATGGCTATGGTTTGTTTCCTATGGAATTAGCCCCATGCAGAGACTGACGAGAATCACTATCATTGAAAGGGTTGCCAAGCTTCCAAAAAACTACGAGTTTCCTGAAATCTCAGCAAACATTTTTTCACCCAATCTTGATGATACGTTCAGGTAATGATCAGTACACCAGTCCCACTTGGCTGAACAAATTTCGTTCTTCTAGGTTAAACCGTTCCTTTGCAGTAACCGTTTTCATGTTTAGGTTTCACTCTGTTTTCTCCTATATGGATACATGTAGTTGGAACTCTAAATCAAACACGGTTTGTGCTAGCTCTTTGAAACTTTGCAAAATAATGTAGTTCCAAGTTCTATGGCTATGGTTTGTGTCCTAGGAAGTAGCCCCAAGCAGAGACTGACGAGAATCACTTTCATTGAAAGGGGTTGCCAAGCTTCCAAAAAACTACGAGTTTCCGGAAATCTCAGCAAACATTTTTTCACCCAATATTGATGATACTTCCATTTAATGATCAGTACACCAATCCCACTAGGCTCACCAAAATTTCGTTCTTCTAGGTTAAACCGTTCCTTTGCAGTAACCGTTTTTATGTTCAGGTTTCACTCTCTTTTCTCTTATATGGATACATGTAGTTGGAACTCTAAATCAAACACGGTTTGTGCTAGCTCTTTGAAACTTGGCACTATAATGTAGTTCCAAGTTCTATGGCTATGGTTTGTGTCCTATGGAAGTAGCCCCAAGCAGAGACTGACGAGAATCACTTTCATTGAAACGGGTTGCAAAGCTTCCAAAAAACTACGAGTTTCCTGAAATCTCAGCAAACATTTTTTCACCTAATGTTGATGATACTTGCAGGTAATGATCAGTACACCAGTCCCACTTGGCTGACCAAATTTCCTTCTTCTAGGTTAAACCGTTCCTTTGCAGTAACCGTTTTCATGTTTAGGTTTCACTCTGTTTTCTCCTATATGGATACATGTAGTTGGAACTCTAAATCAAACACGGTTTGTGCTAGGTCTTCGAAACTTGGCACAATAATGTAGTTCCAAGTTCTATGGCTATGGTTTGTTTCCTATGGAAGTAGCCCCAAGCAGAGACTGACGAGAATCACTATCATTGAAAGGGTTGCCAAGCTTCCAAAAAACAACGAGTTTCCTGAAATCTCAGCAAACATTTTTTCACCCAATCTTGATGATACTTGCAGGTAATGATCAGTACACCAGTCCCACTTGGCTCACCAAATTTCTTTCTTCTAGGTTAAACCGTTCCTTTGCAGTAACCGTTTTCATGTTTAGGTTTCATTCTGTTTTCTCCTATATGGATACATGTAGTTGGAACTCTAAATCAAACACGGTTTGTGCTAGCACTTTGAAACTTGGCACAATAATGTAGTTAAAGTTCTATGGCTATGGTTTGTGTCCTATGGAAGTAGCCCCAAGCAGACACTGACGAGAATCACTTTCATTGAAAGGGGTTGCCAAGCGTCCAAAAAACTACGAGTTTCCTGAAATCTCAGCAAACATTTTTTTACCCAATCTTGATGATACTTGCAGGTAATGATCAGTACACCAGTCCCACTTGGCTGAACAAATTTCGTTCTTCTAGGTTAAACCGTTCCTTTGCAGTAACCGTTTTCATGTTTAGGTTTCACTCTGTTTTCTCCTATATGGATACATGTAGTTGGAACTCTAAATCAAACACGGTTTGTGCTAGCTCTTTGAAACTTTGCAAAATAATGTAGTTCCAAGTTCTATGGCTATGGTTTGTGTCCTATGGAAGTAGCCACAAGCAGAGACTGACTAGAATCACTTTCATTGAAAGAGGTTGCCAAGCTGCCAAAAAACTACGAGGTTCCTGAAATCTCAGCAATCATTTTTTCACCCAATCTTGATGATACTCCCATTTAATGATCAGTACAAAAATCCCACTAGGCTCACCAAATTTCTTTCTTCTAGGTTAAACCGTTCCTTTGCAGTAACCGTTTTCATGTTTGGGTTTCACTCTGTTTTCTCCTATATGGATACATGTAGTTGGAACTCTAAATCAAACACGGTTTTTGCTACCTCTTTGAAACTTGGCACAATAATGTAGTTCCAAGTTCTATGGCTATGGTTTGTGTCCTATGGAAGTAGCCCCAAGTAGAGACTGATGAGAATCACTTTCATAGAAAGGGGTTGCCAAGCTTCCAAAAAACTACGAGTTTCCTGAAATCTCAGCAAACATTTTTTCACCCAATCTTGATGATACTTGCAGGTAATGATCAGTACACCAATCCCACTTGGCTCACCAAATTTCGTTCTTCTAGGTTAAACCGTTCCTTTGCAGTAACCGTTTTCATGTTTAGGTTTCACTCTGTTTTCTCCTATATGGATACATGTATTTGGAACTCTAAATCAAACACGGTTTGTGCTAACTCTTTTAAACTTGGCACAATAATGTAGTTACAAGTTCTGCCGTGGTGGTTTGTGTCCTATTGAAGTAGCCACAAGCAGAGACTGACGAGAATCACTTTCATTGAAAGGGGTTGCCAAGCTTCCAAAAAGCTAAGAGTTTCCTGAAATCTCAGCAAATATTTTTTCACCCAATCTTGATGTTACATCCATTTAATGATCAGTACACCAATCCCACTTGGCTCACCAAATTTCGTTCTTCTAGGTTAAACCGTTCCTTTGCAGTAACCGTTTTCATGTTTAGGTTTCACTCTGTTTTCTCCTATATGGATACATGCAGTTGGAACTCTAAATCAAACACGGTTTGTGCTAGCTCTTTGAAACTTGGCACTATAATGTAGTTCCAAGTTCTATGGTTATGTTTTGTGTCCTATGGAAGTAGCCCCAAGCAGAAATTGACGAGAATCACTTTCACTGGAAGGGGTTGCCAAGCTTCCAAAAAACTGCGAGTTTCCTGATTTCTCAGCAAACATTTTTTCACCCAATCTTGATGATACTTGCAGGAAATGATCAGTACACCGGTCCCACATGGCTGACCAAGTTTCGTTCTTCTAGGTTAAACCGTTCCCTTGCAGTAACCGTTTTCATGTTTAGGTTTCACTCTGTTTTCTCCTATATGGATACATGTAGTTGGAACTCTAAATCAAACACGGTTTGTGCTAGCTCTTTGAAACTTGGCACAATAATGTAGTTCCAAGTTCTATGGCAATGGTTTGTGTCCTATGGAAGTAGCCCCAAGCAGAGACTGACGAGAATCACTTTCATTGAAAGGGGTTGCCAAGCTTCCAAAAAACTACGAGTTTCCTGAAATCTCAGCAAACATTTTTTCACCCAATGTTGATGATACTTGCAGGTAATGATCAGTACACCAGTCCCACTTGGCTGACCAAATTTCCTTCTTCTAGGTTAAACCGTTCCTTTGCAGTAACCGTTTTCTTGTTTAGGTTTCACTCTGTTTTCTCCTATATGGATACATGTAGTTGGAACTCTAAATCAAACACGGATTGTGCTAGCTTTTCGAAACTTGGCACAATAATGTAGTTCCAAGTTCTATGGCTATGGTTTGTTTCCTATGGAAGTAGCCCCAAGCAGAGACTGACGAGAATCACTATCATTGAAAGGGTTGCCAAGCTTCCAAAAAACTACGAGTTTCCTGAAATCTCAGCAAACGTTTTTTCACCCAATCTTGATGATACTTGCAGGTAATGATCAGTACACCAGTCCCAATTGGCTCACCAAATTTCTTTCTTCTAGGTTAAACCGTTCCTTTGCAGTAACCGTTTTCATGTTTAGGTTTCATTCTGTTTTCTCCTATATGGATACATGTAGTTGGAACTCTAAATCAAACACGGTTTGTGATAGCACTTTGAAACTTGGCACAATAATGTAGTTAAAGTTCTATGGCTATGGTTTGTGTCCTATGGAAGTAGCCCCAAGCAGAAACTGACGAGAATCACTTTCATTGAAAGGGGTTGCCAAGCTTCCAAAAAACTACGAGTTTCCTGAAATCTCAGCAAACATTTTTTCACCCAATCTTGATGATACTTGCAGGTAATGATCAGGACTCCAGTCCCACTTGGCTGACCAAGTTTCGTTCTTCTAGGTTAAACCTTTCCTTTGCAGTAAAAGTTTTCATGTTTAGGTTTCACTCTGTTTTCTCCTATATGGATACATGTAGTTGGAACTGTAAATCAAACACGGTTTGTGCTAGCTCTTTGGAACTTGGCACAATAATGTAGTTCCAAGTTCTATGGCTATGGTTTGTGTCCTAGGAAGTAGCCCCAAGCAGAGACTGACGAGAATCACTTTCATTGAAAGGGGTTGCCAAGCTGCCAAAAAACTACGAGTTTCCTGAAATCTCAGCAATCATTTTTTCACCCAATCTTGATGATACTCCCATTTAATGATCAGTACAAAAATCCCACTAGGCTCACCAAATTTCTTTCTTCTAGGTTAAACCGTTCCTTTGCAGTAACCGTTTTCATGTTTAGGTTTCACTTTGTTTTCTCCTATATGGATACATGTATTTGGAACTCTAAATCAAACACGGTTTGTGCTAGCTCTTTGAAACTTGGTACAATAAAGTAATTCCAAGTTCTATGGCTATGGTTTGTGTCCTATGGAAGTAGCCCCAAGCAGAGACTGACCAGAATCACTTTCATTGAAAGGGGTTGCCAAGCTTCCACAAAACTACGAGTTTCCTGAATTCTCAGCAAACATTTTTTCACCCAATCTTGATGATACTTGCAGGTAATGATCAGTACAGCACTTCCACTTGGCTCACCAAATTTCGTTCTTCTAGGTTAAACCGTTCCTTTGCAGTAACCGTTTTCATGTTTAGGATTCACTCTGTTTTCTCCTATATGGATACATGTATTTGGAACTCTAAATCAAACACGGTTTGTGCTAGCTCTTTGAAACTTGGCACAATAATGTAGTTCCAAGTTCTATGGCTATGGTTTGTGTCCTATGGAAGTAGCCCCAATCAGAGACTGACGAGAATCACTTTCATTGAAAGGGGTTGCCAAGCTTCCAAAAAACTACGAGTTTCCTGAAATCTCAGCAAACATTTTTTGACCCAATCTTGATGATACATCCATTTAATGATCAGTACACCAATCCCACTTGGCTCACCAAATTTCGTTCTTCTAGGTTAAACCGTTCCTTTTGCAGTAACCGTTTTCATGTTTAGTTTCACTCTGTTTTCTCCTATATGGATACATGTAGTTGGAACTCTAAATCAAACACGGTTTGTGCTAGCTCTTGAAACTTGGCACAATAATGTAGTTCCAAGTTCTATGGCTATGGTTTGTTTCCTATGGAAGTAGCCCCAAGCAGAGACTGATGAGAATCACTTTCATTGAAAGGGTTGCCAAACTACCAAAAAACTACGAGTTTCCTGAAATCTCAGCAAACATTTTTTCACCCAATGTTGATGATACCTCCATTTAATGATCACTACACCAATCCCACTTGGCTCACCAAAATTTCGTTCTTCAAGGTTAAACCGTTCGTTTGCAGTAAACGTTTTCATATTTAGGTTTCACTCTGTTTTCTCCTATATGGATACATGTAGTTGGAACTCTAAATCAAACCCGGTTTGTGCTAGCTCTTTGAATCTTGGCACAATAATGTAGTTCCAAGTTCTATGGCTATGGTTTGTGTCCTAGGAAGTAGCCCCAAGCAGAGACTGACGAGAATCACTTTCATTGAAAGGGGTTGCCAAGCTTCAAAAAAACTACGAGTTTCCTGAAATCTCAGCAACATTTTTTTCACCCAATCTTGATGATACTTCCATTTAATGATCAGTGCACCAATCCCACTAGGCTCACCAAATTTCGTTTTTCTAGGTTAACCGTTCCTTTGCAGTAACCGTTTTCATGTTTAGGTTTCACTCTGTTTCTCCTATATGGATACATGTAGTTGGAACTCTAAATCAAACACGGTTTGTGCTAGCTCTTTGAAACTTGGCACAATAATGTAGTTCCAAGTTCTACGGCTATGGTTCGTGTCCTATGGAAGTAGCCCCAAGCAGAGACTGACGAGAATCACTTTCATTGAAAGGGGTTGCCAAGCTCTCAAAAAACTACGAGTTTCCTGAATTCTCAGAAAACATTTTTTTACCCAATCTTTATGATACTTGCAGGTAATGATCGTACACCAGTCCCACTTGGCTCACCAAATTTCTTTCTTCTAGGTTAAACCGTTCATTTGCAGTAACCGTTTTCATGTTTAGGTTTCACTCTGTTTTCTCCTATATGGATACATGTAGTTGGAACTCTAAATCAAACACGGTTTTGTGCGAGCTCTTTGAAACTTGGCCCAATAATGTAGTTTCAAGTTCTATGGCTATGGTTTGTGTCCTAGGAATAAGCCCCAAGCAGAGACTGACGAGAATCACTTTCATTGAAAGGGTTGCCAAGCTTCCAAAAACTACGAGTTTCCGGAACTCAGCAAAAATTTTTTCACCCAATTATTGATGATACTTCCATTT
This sequence comes from Urocitellus parryii, assembly GCF_045843805.1. NCBI lineage: Eukaryota > Metazoa > Chordata > Mammalia > Rodentia > Sciuridae > Urocitellus > Urocitellus parryii. Next base: position 24,880 of record NW_027552044.1, on the reverse strand, counting down.
AGTGATCAGTACACCAATCCCACTAGGCTCACCAAATTTCGTTCTTCTAGGTTAAACCGTTCCTTTGCAGTAACCGTTTCCATGTTTAGGTTTCACTCTGTTTTCTCCTATATGGATACATGTAGTTGGAACTCTAAATCAAACACGGGTTTGTGCTAGCTCTTTGAAACTTGGCACAATAATGTAGTTCCAAGTTCTATGGCTATGGTTTGTGTCCTAGGAAGTAGCCCAAGCAGAGACTGACGAGAATCACTTTCATTGAAAGGGGTTGCCAAGCTTCAAAAACTACGAGTTTCCTGAAATCTCAGCAAACATTTTTTCACCCAATCTTGATGATACGTCCATTTAATGATCAGTGCAACCAATCCCACTAGGCTCACCAAATTTCGTTTTATTAGGTTAAACCGTTCCTTTGCAGTAACCGTTTTCATGTTTAGGTTTCACTCTGTTTTCTCCTATATGGATACATGTAGTTGGAACTCTAAATCAAACACGGTTTTGTGCTAGCTCTTTGAACCTTGGCACAATAATGTACTTCCAAGTTCTACGGCTATGGTTCGTGTCCTATGGAAGTAGCCCCAAGCAGGAGACTGACGAGAATCACTTTCATTGAAAGGGGTTGCCAAGCTTCCAAAAAACTATGAGTTTCCTGAAATCTCAGAAAACATTTTTTTACCCAATCTTTATGATACTTGCAGGTAATGATCAGTACACCAGTCCCACTTGGCTCACCAAATTTCTTTCTTCTAGGTTAAACCGTTCCTTTGCAGTAACCGTTTTCATGTTTAGGTTTCACTCTGTTTTCTCCTATATGGATACATGTAGTTGGAACTCTAAATCAAACACGGTTTTTGCTAGCTCTTTGAAACTTGGCCCAATAATGTAGTTCCAGTTCTATGGCTATGGTTTGTGTCCTAGGAAGTAGCCCCAAGCAGAGACTGACGAGAATCACTTTCATTGAAAGGGTTGCCAAGCTTCCAAAAAACTACGAGTTTCCGGAAATCTCAGCAAACATTTTTTCACCCAAATATTGATGATACTTCCATTTAGTGATCAGTACACCAATCCCACTAGGCTCACCAAATTTCGTTCTTCTAGGTTAACCGTTCCTTTGCAGTAACCGTTTTTCATGTTTAGGTTTCACTCTGTTTTCTCCTATATGGATACATGTAGTTGGAACTCTAAATCAAACACGGTTTGTGCTAGCTCTTTGAAACTTGGCAAAATAATGTAGTTCCAAGTTCTATGGCTATGGATTGTGTCCTCTGGAAGTAGCCCCAAGCAGAGACTGACGAGAATCACTTTCATTGAAAGGGGTTGCCAAGCTTCCAAAAAACTACGAGTTTCCTGAAATCTCAGCAAACATTTTTTCACCCAATCGTGATGATACTTGCAGGTAATGATCAGTACACCAGTCCCACTTGGCTCACCAAATTTCGTTCTTCTATGTTAAACCGTTCCTTTGCAGTAACTGTTTTCATGTTTAGGTTTCACTCTGTTTTCTCCTATATGGATACATGTAGTTGGAACTGTAAATCAAACACGGTTTGTGCTATCTTCTTTGAAACTTGGCACAAATAATGTAGTTCCACGTTCTATCGCTATGGTTTGTGTCCTCTGGACGTAGCCCCAAGCAGAGACTGACGAGAATCACTTTCATTGAAAGGGGTTGCCAAGCTTCCAAAAAACTACGAGTTTCCGGAAATCTCAGCAAACATTTTTTCACCCAATCGTGATGATACTTGCAGGTAATGATCAGTACACCAGTCCCACTTGGCTCACCAAATTTCGTTCTTCTAGGTTAAACCGTTCCTTTGCAGTAACCGTTTTCATCTTTAGGTTTTCACTCTGTTTTCTCCTATATGGATACATGTAGTTGGAACTCTAAATCAAACACGGTTTGTGCTAGCACTTTGAAACTTGGCACAATAATGTAGTTCCAAGTTCTATGGCTATGGATTGTGTCCTCTGGATGTAGCCCCAAGCAGAGACTGACGAGAATCACTTTCATTGAAAGGGGTTGCCAAGCTTCCAAAAAACTACGAGTTTCCTGAAATCTCAGCAAACATTTTTTCACCCAATCTTGATGATACTTGCAGGTACTGATCAGTACACCAGTCCCACTTGGCTCACCAAAATTTCGTTCTTCTAGGTTAAACCGTTCCTTTGCAGTAACCGTTTTCATGTTTAGGTTTCACTCTGTTTTCTCCTATATGGATACATGTAGTTGGAACTCTAAATCAAACACGGTTTGTGCTAGCTCTTTGAAACTTGGCACAATAATATAGTTCCAAGTTCTAGGGCTATGGTTTGTGTCCTCTGGAAGTATCCCCAAGGAGAGACTGACGAGAATCACTTTCATTGAAAGGGGTTGCCAAGCTTCCAAAAAACTACGAGTTTCCGGAAATCTCAGCAAACATTTTTTCACCCAATCGTGATGATACTTGCAGGTAATGATCAGTACACCAGTCCCACTTGGCTCACCAAATTTCGTTCTTCTAGGTTAAACCGTTCCTTTGCAGTAACCGTTTTCATGTTTAGGTTTCACTCTGTTTTCTCCTATATGGATACATGTAGTTGGAACTGTAAATCAAACACGGTTTGTGCTAGCTCTTTGAAACTTGGCAAAATAATGTAGTTCCAAGTTCTATGGCTATGGATTGTGTCCTCTGGAAGTAGCCCCAAGCAGAGACTGACGAGAATCACTTTCATTGAAAGGGGTTGCCAAGCTTCCAAAAAACTACGAGTTTCCTGAAATCTCAGCAAACATTTTTTCACCCAATCGTGATGATACTTGCAGGTAATGATCAGTACACCAGTCCCACTTGGCTCACCAAATTCGTTCTTCTATGTTAAACCGTTCCTTTGCAGTAACTTTTTTCATGTTTAGGTTTCACTCTGTTTTCTCCTATATGGATACATGTAGTTGGAACTGTAAATCAAACACGGTTTGTGCTATCTCTTTGAAACTTGGCACAATAATGTAGTTCCAAGTTCTATCGCTATGGTTTGTGTCCTCTGGACGTAGCCCCAAGCAGAGACTGACGAGAATCACTTTCATTGAAAGGGGTTGCCAAGCTTCCAAAAAACTACGAGTTTCCGGAAATCTCAGCAAACATTTTTTTCACCCAATCGTGATGATACTTGCAGGTAATGATCAGTTACACCAGTCCCACTTGGCTCACCAAATTTCGTTCTTCTAGGTTAAACCGTTCCTTTGCAGTAACCGTTTTCATGTTTAGGTTTCACTCTGTTTTCTCCTATATGGATACATGTAGTTGGAACTCTAAATCAAACACGGTTTGTGCTAGCTCTTTAAAACTTGGCACAATAATGTAGTTCCAAGTTCTAGGGCTATGGTTTGTGTCCTCTGGAAGTAGCCCCAAGCAGAGACTGACGAGAATCACTTTCATTGAAAGGGGTTGCCAACGTTCCAAAAAACTACGAGTTTCCTGAAATCTCAGCAAACATTTTTTCACCCAATCTTGATGATACATCCATTTAATGATCACTTCACCAGTCCCACTTGGCTCACCAAATTTCGTTCTTCTAGGTTAAACCGTTCCTTTGCAGTTACCGTTTTCATGTTTAGGTTTCACTCTGTTTTCTCCTATATGGATACATGTAGTTGGAACTCTAAATCAAACAACGGTTTGTGCTAGCACTTTGAAACTTGGCACAATAATGTAGTTCCAAGTTCTATGGCTATGGTTTGTGTCCTCTGGAGGTAGCCCCAAGCAGAGACTGACGAGAATCACTTTCATTGAAAGGGGTTGCCAAGCTTCCAAAAAACTACGAGTTTCCTGAAATCTCAGCAAACATTTTTTCACCCAATCGTGATGATACTTGCAGGTAATGATCAGTACACCAGTCCCACTTGGCTCACCAAATTTCGTTCGTCTAGGTTAAACTGTTCCTTTGTAGTAACCGTTTTCATGTTTGGGGTTTCACTCTCTTTTCTCCTATATGGATACATGTAGTTGGAACTCTAAATCAAACACGGTTTGTGCTAGCTCTTTGAAACTTGAACAATAATGTAGTTCCAAGTTCTATGGCTATGGTTTGTGTCCTCTGGAAGTAGCCCCAAGCAGAGACTGACGAGAATCACTTTCATTGACAGGGGTTGCCAAGCTTACAAAAAACTACGAGTTTCCTGAAATCTCAGCAAACATTTTTTCACCCAATCTTGATGATACTTGCAGGTAATGATCAGTACACCAGTCTCACTTGGCTCACCAAATTTCGTTCTTCTAGGTTAAACCGTTCCTTTGCAGTAACCGTTTTCATGTTTAGGTTTCACTCTGTTTTCTCCTATATGGATACATGTAGTTGGAACTCTAAATCAAACACGGTTTTGTGCTAGCTCTTTGAAACTTGGCACAATAATGTAGTTCCAAGTTCTAGGGCTATGGTTTGTGTCCTATGGAAGTAGCCCCAAGCAGAGACTGACGAGAATCACTTTCATTGAAAGGGGTTGCCAAGCTTCCAAAAAACTACGAGTTTTCCGGAAATCTCAGCAAACATTTTTTCACCCAATCGTGATGATACTTGCAGGTAATGATCAGTACACCAGTCCCACTTGGCTCACCAAATTTCGTTCTTCTAGGGTTAAACCGTTCCTTTGCAGTAACCGTTTTCATGTTTAGGTTTCACTCTGTTTTCTCCTATATGGATACATGTAGTTGGAAATCTAAATCAAACACGGTTTGTGCTAACTCTTTGAAACTTGGCACAAATAATGTAGTTCCAAGTTCTAGGGCTATGGTTTGTGTCCTCTGGAAGTAGCCCCAAGCAGAGACTGACGAGAATCACTTTCATTGAAAGGGGTTGCCAAGCTTCCAAAAAACTACGAGTTTCCGGAAATCTCAGCAAACATTTTTTCACCCAATCGTGGATGATACTTGCAGGTAATGATCAGTACACCAGTCCCACTTGGCTCACCAAATTTCGTTCTTCTAGGTTAAACCGTTCCTTTGCAGTAACCGTTTTCATGTTTAGGTTTCACTCTGTTTTCTCCTATATGGATACATGTAGTTGGAAATCTAAATCAAACACGGTTTGTGCTAGCTCTTTGAAACTTGGCACAATAATGTAGTTCCAAGTTCGATGGCTATGGTTTGTGTCCTCTGGAAGTAGCCCCAAGCAGAGACTGACGAGAATCACTTTCATTGAAAGGGGTTGCCAAGCTTCCAAAAAACTACGAGTTTCCTGAAATCTCAGCAAACATTTTTTCACCCAATCTTGATGATACATCCATTTAATGATCAGTTCACCAGTCCCACTTGGCTCACCAAATTTCGTTCTTCTAGGTTTAAACCGTTCCTTTGCAGTAACCGTTTTCATGTTTAGGTTTCACTCTGTTTTCTCCTATATGGATACATGTAGTTGGAACTCTAAATCAAACACGGTTTGTGCTAGCTCTTTGAAACTTGGCACAATAATTTAGTTCCAAGTTCTATGTCTATGGTTTTGTGTCCTCTGGAAGTAGCCCCAAGCAGAGACTGACGAGAATCACTTTCATTGAAAGGGGTTCCCAAGCTTCCAAAAAACTACGAGTTTCCGGAAATCTCAGCAAACATTTTTTCACCCAATCTTGATGATACATCCATTTAATGATCAGTTCACCAGTCCCACTTGGCTCACCAAATTTCGTTCTTCTAGGTTAAACCGTTCCTTTGCAGTAACCGTTTTCATGTTTAGGTTTCACTCTGTTTTCTCCTATATGGATACATGTAGTTGGAACTCTAAATCAAACACGGTTTTGTGCTAGCTCTTTGAAACTTGGCACAATAATATAGTTCCAAGTTCTAGGGCTATGGTTTGTGTCCTCTGGAAGTAGCCCCAAGGAGAGACTGACGAGAATCACTTTCATTGAAAGGGGTTGCCAAGCTTCCAAAAAACTACGAGTTTCCGGAAATCTCAGCAAACATTTTTTCACCCAAATCGTGATGATACTTGCAGGTAATGATCAGTACACCAGTCCCACTTGGCTCACCTAATTTCGTTCTTCTAGGTTAAACCGTTCCTTTGCAGTAACTGTTTTCATGTATAGGTTTCACTCTGTTTTCTCCTATATGGATACATATAGTTGGAACTGTAAATCAAACACGGTTTGTGCTATCTCTTTGAAACTTGGCACAATAATGTAGTTCCAAGTTCTATCGCTATGGTTTGTGTCCTCTGGACGTAGCCCCAAGCAGAGACTGACGAGAATCACTTTCATTGAAAGGGGTTGCCAAGCTTCCAAAAAACTACGAGGTTCCTGAAATCTCAGCAAACATTTTTTCACCCAATCGTGATGATACTTGCAGGTAATGATCAGTACACCAGTCCCACTTGGCTCACCAAATTTCGTTCTTCTAGGTTAAACCGTTCCTTTGCAGTAACCGTTTTCATGTTTAGGTTTCACTCTGTTTTCTCCTATATGGATACATGTAGTTGGAACTCTAAATCAAACACGGTTTGTGCTAGCTCTTTGAAACTTGGCACAATAATGTAGTTCCAAGTTCCAGGGCTATGGTTTGTGTCCTCTGGAAGTAGCCCCAAGCAGAGACTGACGAGAATCACTTTCATTGAAAGGGGTTGCCAAGCTTCCAAAAAACTACGAGTTTCCGGAAATCTCAGCAAACATTTTTTCACCCAATCGTGATGATACTTGCAGGTAATGATCAGTACACCAGTCCCACTTGGCTCACCAAATTTCGTTCTTCTAGGTTAAACCGTTCCTTTGCAGTAACTGTTTTCATGTTTAGGTTTCACTCTGTTTTCTCCTATATGGATACATGTAGTTGGAACTGTAAATCAAACACGGTTTGTGCTATCTCTTTGAAACTTGGCACAATAATGTAGTTCCAAGTTCTATCGCTATGGTTTTTGTCCTCTGGACGTAGCCCCAAGCAGAGACTGACGAGAATCACTTTCATTGAAAGGGGTTGCCAAGCTTCAAAAAACTACGAGTTTCCGGAAATCTCAGCAAACATTTTTTCACCCAATCGTGATGATACTTGCAGGTAATGATCAGTACACCAGTCCCACTTGGCTCACCAAATTTCGTTCTTCTAGGTTTAAACCGTTCCTTTGCAGTAACCGTTTTCATGTTTAGGTTTCACTCTGTTTTCTCCTATATGGATACATGTAGTTGGAACTCTAAATCAAACACGGTTTGTGCTAGCTCTTTGAAACTTGGCACAATAATGTAGTTCCAAGTTCTAGGGCTATGGTTTGTGTCCTCTGGAAGTAGCCCCAAGCAGAGACTGACGAGAATCACTTTCATTGAAAGGGTTGCCAAGCTTCCAAAAACTACGAGTTTCCGGAAATCTCAGCAAACATTTTTTCACCCAATCGTGATGATACTTGCAGGTAATGATCAGTACACCAGTCCCACTGGCTCACCAAATTTCGTTCTTCTAGGTTAAACCGTTCCTTTGCAGTAACCGTTTTCATTTTAGGTTTCACTCTGTTTTCTCCTATATGGATACATGTAGTTGGAAATCTAAATCAAACACGGTTTGTGCTAACTCTTTGAAACTTGGCACAATAATGTAGTTCCAAGTTCTATGGCTATGGTTTGTGTCCTCTGGAGGTAGCCCCAAGCAGAGACTGACGAGAATCACTTTCATTGAAAGGGGTTGCCAAGCTTCAAAAACTACGAGTTTCCTGAAATCTCAGCAAACATTTTTTCACCCAATCGTGATGATACTTGCAGGTAATGATCAGTACACCAGTCCCACTTGGCTCACCAAATTTCGTTCTTCTAGGTTAAACTGTTCCTTTGTAGTAACCGTTTTCATGTTTGGGTTTCACTCTCTTTTCTCCTATATGGATACATGTAGTTGGAACTCTAAATCAAACACGGTTTGTGCTAGCTCTTTGAAACTTGAACAATAATGTAGTTCCAAGTTCTATGGCTATGGTTGTGTCCTCTGGAAGTAGCCCCAAGCAGAGACTGACGAGAATCACTTTCATTGAAAAGGGGTTGCCAAGCTTCCAAAAAACTACGAGTTTCCTGAAATCTCAGCAAACATTTTTTCACCCAATCTTGATGACACTTGCAGGTAATGATCAGTACACCAGTCTCACTTGGCTCACCAAAATTTCGTTCTTCTAGGTTAAACCGTTCCTTTGCAGTAACCGTTTTCATGTTTAGGTTTCACTCTGTTTTCTCCTATATGGATACATGTAGTTGGAACTCTAAATCAAACACGGTTTGTGCTAGCTCTTTGAAACTTGGCACAATAATGTAGTTCCAAGTTCTAGGGCTATGGTTTGTGTCCTCTGGAAGTAGCCCCAAGCAGAGACTGACGAGAATCACTTTCATTGAAAGGGGTTGCCAAGCTTCCAAAAAACTACGAGTTTCCGGAAATCTCAGCAAACATTTTTTCACCCATCGTGATGATACTTGCAGGTAATGATCAGTACACCAGTCCCACTTGGCTCACCAAATTTCGTTCTTCTAGGTTAAACTGTTCCTTTGTAGTAACCGTTTTCATGTTTGGGTTTCACTCTCTTTTCTCCTATATGGATACATGTAGTTGGAACTCTAAATCAAACACGGTTTGTGCTAGCTCTTTGAAACTTGAACAATAATGTAGTTCCAAGTTCTATGGCTATGGTTTGTGTCCTATGGAAGTAGCCCCAAGCAGAGACTGACGAGAATCACTTTCATTGACAGGGGTTGCCAAGCTTACAAAAAACTACGAGTTTCCTGAAATCTCAGCAAACATTTTTTCACCCAATCTTGATGATACTTGCAGGTAATGATCAGTACACCAGTCTCACTTGGCTCACCAAATTTCGTTCTTCTAGGTTAAACCGTTCCTTTGCAGTAACCGTTTTCATGTTTAGGTTTCACTCTGTTTTCTCCTATATGGATACATGTAGTTGGAACTCTAAATCAAACACGGTTTGTGCTAGCTCTTTGAAACTTGGCACAATAATGTAGTTCCAAGTTCTAGGGCTATGGTTTGTGTCCTCTGGAAGTAGCCCCAAGCAGAGACTGACGAGAATCACTTTCATTGAAAGGGGTTGCCAAGCTTCCAAAAAACTACGAGTTTCCGGAAATCTCAGCAAACATTTTTTCACCCAATCGTGATGATACTTGCAGGTAATGATCAGTACACCAGTCCCACTTGGCTCACCAAATTTCGTTCTTCTAGTTTAAAACCGTTCCTTTGCAGTAACCGTTTTCATGTTTAGGTTTCACTCTGTTTTCTCCTATATGGATACATGTAGTTGGAACTCTAAATCAAACACGGTTTGTGCTAGCTCTTTGAAACTTGGCACAATAATGTAGTTCCAAGTTCTAGGGCTATGGTTTGTGTCCTCTGGAAGTAGCCCCAAGCAGAGACTGACGAGAATCACTTTCATTGAAAGGGGTTCCCAAGCTTCCAAAAAACTACGAGTTTCCGGAAATCTCAGCAAACATTTTTTCACCCAATCTTGATGATACATCCATTTAATGATCAGTACACCAGTCCCACTTGGCTCACCAAATTTCGTTCTTCTAGGTTAAACCGTTCCTTTGCAGTAACCGTTTTCATGTTTAGGTTTCACTCTGTTTTCTCCTATATGGATACATGTAGTTGGAACTCTAAATCAAACACGGTTTGTGCTAGCTCTTTGAAACTTGGCACAATAATATAGTTCCAAGTTCTAGGGCTATGGTTTGTGTCCTCTGGAAGTAGCCCCAAGGAGAGACTGACGAGAATCACTTTCATTGAAAGGGTTGCCAAGCTTCCAAAAAACTACGAGTTTCCGGAAATCTCAGCAAACATTTTTTCACCCAATCGTGATGATACTTGCAGGTAATGATCAGTACACCAGTCCCACTTGGCTCACCAAATTTCGTTCTTCTAGGTTAAACCGTTCCTTTGCAGTAACCGTTTTCATGTTTAGGTTTCACTCTGTTTTCTCCTATATGGATACATGTAGTTGGAACTCTAAATCAAACACGGTTTGTGCTATCTCTTTGAAACTTGGCACAATAATGTAGTTCCAAGTTCTATCGCTATGGTTTGTGTCCTCTGGACGTAGCCCCAAGCAGAGACTGACGAGAATCACTTTCATTGAAAGGGGTTGCCAAGCTTCCAAAAAACTACGAGTTTCCGGAAATCTCAGCAAACATTTTTTCACCCAATCGTGATGATACTTGCAGGTAATGATCAGTACACCAGTCCCACTTGGCTCACCAAATTTCGTTCTTCTAGGTTAAACCGTTCCTTTGCAGTAACCGTTTTCATGTTTAGGTTTCACTCTGTTTTCTCCTATATGGATACATGTAGTTGGAACTCTAAATCAAACACGGTTTGTGCTAGCTCTTTGAAACTTGGCACAATAATGTAGTTCCAAGTTCTAGGGCTATGGTTTGTGTCCTCTGGAAGTAGCCCCAAGCAGAGACTGACGAGAATCACTTTCATTGAAAGGGGTTGCCAAGCTTCCAAAAACTACGAGTTTCCGGAAATCTCAGCAAACATTTTTTCACCCAATCGTGATGATACTTGCAGGTAATGATCAGTACACCAGTCCCACTTGGCTCACCAAATTTCGTTCTTCTAGGTTAAACCGTTCCTTTGCAGTAACCGTTTTCATGTTTAGGTTTCACTCTGTTTTCTCCTATATGGATACATGTAGTTGGAAATCTAAATCAAACACGGTTTGTGCTAACTCTTTGAAACTTGGCACAATAATGTAGTTCCAAGTTCTAGGGCTATGGTTTGTGTCCTCTGGAAGTAGCCCCAAGCAGAGACTGACGAGAATCACTTTCATTGAAAGGGGTTGCCAAGCTTCCAAAAAACTACGAGTTTCCGGAAATCTCAGCAAACATTTTTTCACCCAATCGTGATGATACTTGCAGGTAATGATCAGTACACCAGTCCCACTTGGCTCACCAAATTTCGTTCTTCTAGGTTAAACCGTTCCTTTGCAGTAACCGTTTTCATGTTTAGGTTTCACTCTGTTTTCTCCTATATGGATACATGTAGTTGGAAATCTAAATCAAACACGGTTGTGCTAGCTCTTTGAAACTTGGCACAATAATGTAGTTCCAAGTTCGATGGCTATGGTTTGTGTCCTCTGGAAGTAGCCCCAAGCAGAGACTGACGAGAATCACTTTCATTGAAAGGGGTTGCCAAGCTTCCAAAAAACTACGAGTTTCCTGAAATCTCAGCAAACATTTTTTCACCCCAATCTTGATGATACATCCATTTAATGATCAGTTCACCAGTCCCACTTGGCTCACCAAATTTCGTTCTTCTAGGTTAAACCGTTCCTTTGCAGTAACCGTTTTCATGTTTAGGTTTCACTCTGTTTTCTCCTATATGGATACATGTAGTTGGAACTCTAAATCAAACACGGTTTGTGCTAGCTCTTTGAAACTTGGAACAATAATTTAGTTCCAAGTTCTATGTCTATGGTTTGTGTCCTCTGGAAGTAGCCCCAAGCAGAGACTGACGAGAATCACTTTCATTGAAAGGGGTTCCCAAGCTTCCAAAAAAACTACGAGTTTCCGGAAATCTCAGCAAACATTTTTTTCACCCAATCTTGATGATACATCCATTTAATGATCAGTTCACCAGTCCCACTTGGCTCACCAAATTTCGTTCTTCTAGGTTAAACCGTTCCTTTGCAGTAACCGTTTTCATGTTTAGGTTTCACTCTGTTTTCTCCTATATGGATACATGTAGTTGGAACTCTAAATCAAACACGGTTTGTGCTAGCTCTTTGAAACTTGGCACAATAATATAGTTCCAAGTTCTAGGGCTATGGTTTGTGTCCTCTGGAAGTAGCCCCAAGCAGAGACTGACGAGAATCACTTTCATTGAAAGGGGTTGCCAAGCTTCCAAAAAACTACGAGTTTCCGGAAATCTCAGCAAACATTTTTCACCCAATCGTGATGATACTTGCAGGTAATGATCAGTACACCAGTCCCACTTGGCTCACCAAATTTCGTTCTTCTAGGTTAAACCGTTCCTTTGCAGTAACTGTTTTCATGTTTAGGTTTCACTCTGTTTTCTCCTATATGGATACATGTAGTTGGAACTGTAAATCAAACACGGTTTGTGCTATCTCTTTGAAACTTGGCACAATAATGTAGTTCCAAGTTCTATCGCTATGGTCTGTGTCCTCTGGACGTAGCCCCAAGCAGAGACTGACGAGAATCACTTTCATTGAAAGGGGTTGCCAAGCTTCCAAAAAACTACGAGTTTCCGGAAATCTCAGCAAACATTTTTTCACCCAATCGTGATGATACTTGCAGGTAATGATCAGTACACCAGTCCCACTTGGCTCACCAAATTTCGTTCTTCTAGGTTAAACCGTTCCTTTGCAGTAACCGTTTTCATGTTTAGGTTTCACTCTGTTTTCTCCTATATGGATACATGTAGTTGGAACTCTAAATCAAACACGGTTTGTGCTAGCTCTTTGAAACTTGGCACAATAATGTAGTTCCAAGTTCTAGGGCTATGGTTTGTGTCCTCTGGAAGTAGCCCCAAGCAGAGACTGACGAGAATCACTTTCATTGAAAGGGGTTGCCAAGCTTCCAAAAAACTACGAGTTTCCGGAAATCTCAGCAAACATTTTTTCACCCAATCGTGATGATACTTGCAGGTAATGATCAGTACACCAGTCCCACTTGGCTCACCAAATTTCGTTCTTCTAGGTTAAACCGTTCCTTTGCAGTAACTGTTTTCATGTTTAGTTTCACTCTGTTTTCTCCTATATGGATACATGTAGTTGGAACTGTAAATCAAACACGGTTTGTGCTATCTCTTTGAAACTTGGCACAATAATGTAGTTCCAAGTTCTATCGCTATGGTTTGTGTCCTCTGGACGTAGCCCCAAGCAGAGACTGACGAGAATCACTTTCATTGAAAGGGGTTGCCAAGCTTCCAAAAAACTACGAGTTTCCGGAAATCTCAGCAAACATTTTTTCACCCAATCGTGATGATACTTGCAGGTAATGATCAGTACACCAGTCCCACTTGGCTCACCAAATTTCGTTCTTCTAGGTTAAACCGTTCCTTTGCAGTAACCGTTTTCATGTTTAGGTTTCACTCTGTTTTCTCCTATATGGATACATGTAGTTGGAACTCTAAATCAAACACGGTTTGTGCTAGCTCTTTGAAACTTGGCACAATAATGTAGTTCCAAGTTCTAGGGCTATGGTTTGTGTCCTCTGGAAGTAGCCCCAAGCAGAGACTGACGAGAATCACTTTCATTGAAAGGGGTTGCCAAGCTTCCAAAAAACTACGAGTTTCCGGAAATCTCAGCAAACATTTTTTCACCCAATCGTGATGATACTTGCAGGTAATGATCAGTACACCAGTCCCACTTGGCTCACCAAATTTCGTTCTTCTAGGTTAAACCGTTCCTTTGCAGTAACCGTTTTCATGTTTAGGTTTCACTCTGTTTTCTCCTATATGGATACATGTAGTTGGAAATCTAAATCAAACACGGTTTGTGCTAACTCTTTGAAACTTGGCACAATAATGTAGTTCCAAGTTCTAGGGCTATGGTTTGTGTCCTCTGGAAGTAGCCCCAAGCAGAGACTGACGAGAATCACTTTCATTGAAAGGGGTTGCCAAGCTTCCAAAAACTACGAGTTTCCGGAAATCTCAGCAAACATTTTTTCACCCAATCGTGATGATACTTGCAGGTAATGATCAGTACACCAGTCCCACTTGGCTCACCAAATTTCGTTCTTCTAGGTTAAAACCGTTCCTTTGCAGTAACCGTTTTCATGTTTAGGTTTCATTCTGTTTTCTCCTATATGGATACATGTAGTTGGAAATCTAAATCAAACACGGTTTGTGCTAGCTCTTTGAAACTTGGCACAATAATGTAGTTCCAAGTTCGATGGCTATGGTTTGTGTCCTCTGGAAGTAGCCCCAAGCAGAGACTGACGAGAATCACTTTCATTGAAAGGGGTTGCCAAGCTTCCAAAAAACGACGAGTTTCCTGAAATCTCAGCAAACATTTTTTCACCCAATCTTGATGATACATCCATTTAATGATCAGTTCACCAGTCCCACTTGGCTCACCAAATTTCGTTCTTCTAGGTTAAACCGTTCCTTTGCAGTAACCGTTTTCATGTTTAGGTTTCACTCTGTTTTCTCCTATATGGATACATGTAGTTGGAACTCTAAATCAAACACGGTTTGTGCTAGCTCTTTGAAACTTGGCACAATAATTTAGTTCCAAGTTCTATGTCTATGGTTTGTGTCCTCTGGAAGTAGCCCCAAGCAGAGACTGACGAGAATCACTTTCATTGAAAGGGGTTCCCAAGCTTCCAAAAAACTACGAGTTTCCGGAAATCTCAGCAAACATTTTTTCACCCAATCTTGATGATACATCCATTTAATGATCAGTTCACCAGTCCCACTTGGCTCACCAAATTTCGTTCTTCTAGGTTAAACCGTTCCTTTGCAGTAACCGTTTTCATGTTTAGGTTTCACTCTGTTTTCTCCTATATGGATACATGTAGTTGGAAATCTAAATCAAACACGGTTTGTGCTAGCTCTTTGAAACTTGGCACAATAATATAGTTCCAAGTTCTATGGCAATTATTTGTGTCCTATGGAAGTAGCCCCAAGCAGAGACTGACGAGAATCACTCTCATTGAAAGGGGTTGCCAAGCTTCCAAAAACTACGAGTTTCCGGAAATCTCAGCAAACATTTTTTCACCCAATCGTGATGATACTTGCAGGTAATGATCAGTACACCAGTCCCACTTGGCTCACCAAATTTCGTTCTTCTAGGTTAAACCGTTCCTTTGCAGTAACCGTTTTCATGTTTAGGTTTCACTCTGTTTTTCTCCTATATGGATACATGTAGTTGGAAATCTAAATCAAACACGGTTTGTGCTAACTCTTTGAAACTTGGCACAATAATGTAGTTCCAAGTTCTAGGGCTATGGTTTGTGTCCTCTGGAAGTAGCCCCAAGCAGAGACTGACGAGAATCACTTTCATTGAAAGGGGTTGCCAAGCTTCCAAAAAACTACGAGTTTCCGGAAATCTCAGCAAACATTTTTTTCACCCAATCGTGATGATACTTGCAGGTAATGATCAGTACACCAGTCCCACTTGGCTCACCAAATTTCGTTCTTCTAGGTTAAACCGTTCCTTTGCAGTAACCGTTTTCATGTTTAGGTTTCACTCTGTTTTCTCCTATATGGATACATGTAGTTGGAAATCTAAATCAAACACGGTTTGTGCTAGCTCTTTGAAACTTGGCACAATAATGTAGTTCCAAGTTCGATGGCTATGGTTTGTGTCCTCTGGAAGTAGCCCCAAGCAGAGACTGACGAGAATCACTTTCATTGAAAGGGGTTGCCAAGCTTCCAAAAACTACGAGTTTCCTGAAATCTCAGCAAACATTTTTTCACCCAATCTTGATGATACATCCATTTAATGATCAGTTCACCAGTCCCACTTGCTCACCAAATTTCGTTCTTCTAGGTTAAACCGTTCCTTTGGCAGTAACCGTTTCATGTTTAGGTTTCACTCTGTTTTCTCCTATATGGATACATGTAGTTGGAACTCTAAATCAAACACGGTTTGTGCTAGCTCTTTGAAACTTGGAACAATAATTTAGTTCCAAGTTCTATGTCTATGGTTTGTGTCCTCTGGAAGTAGCCCCAAGCAGAGACTGACGAGAATCACTTTCATTGAAAGGGTTCCCAAGCTTCCAAAAAACTACGAGTTTCCGGAAATCTCAGCAAACATTTTTTCACCCAATCTTGATGATACATCCATTTAATGATCAGTTCACCAGTCCCACTTGGCTCACCAAATTTCGTTCTTCTAGGTTAAACCGTTCCTTTGCAGTAACCGTTTTCATGTTTAGGTTTCACTCTGTTTTCTCCTATATGGATACATGTAGTTGGAACTCTAAATCAAACACGGTTTGTGCTAGCTCTTTGAAACTTGGCACAATAATATAGTTCCAAGTTCTAGGGCTATGGTTTGTGTCCTCTGGAAGTAGCCCCAAGCAGAGACTGACGAGAATCACTTTCATTGAAAGGGGTTGCCAAGCTTCCAAAAAACTACGAGTTTCCGGAAATCTCAGCAAACATTTTTTCACCCAATCGTGATGATACTTGCAGGTAATGATCAGTACACCAGTCCCACTTGGCTCACCAAATTTCGTTCTTCTAGGTTAAACCGTTCCTTTGCAGTAACTGTTTTCATGTTTAGGTTTCACTCTGTTTTCTCCTATATGGATACATGTAGTTGGAACTGTAAATCAAACACGGTTTGTGCTATCTCTTTGAAACTTGGCACAATAATGTAGTTCCAAGTTCTATCGCTATGGTCTGTGTCCTCTGGACGTAGCCCCAAGCAGAGACTGACGAGAATCACTTTCATTGAAAGGGGTTGCCAAGCTTCCAAAAACTACGAGTTTCCGGAAATCTCAGCAAACATTTTTCACCCAATCGTGATGATACTTGCAGGTAATGATCAGTACACCAGTCCCACTTGGCTCACCAAATTTCGTTCTTCTAGGTTAAACCGTTCCTTTGCAGTAACCGTTTTCATGTTTAGGTTTCACTCTGTTTTCTCCTATATGGATACATGTAGTTGGAACTCTAAATCAAACACGGTTTGTGCTAGCTCTTTGAAACTTGGCACAATAATGTAGTTCCAAGTTCTAGGGCTATGGTTTGTGTCCTCTGGAAGTAGCCCCAAGCAGAGACTGACGAGAATCACTTTCATTGAAAGGGGTTGCCAAGCTTCCAAAAAACTACGAGTTTCCGGAAATCTCAGCAAACATTTTTTCACCCAATCGTGATGATACTTGCAGGTAATGATCAGTACACCAGTCCCACTTGGCTCACCAAATTTCGTTCTTCTAGGTTAAACCGTTCCTTTGCAGTAACTGTTTTCATGTTTAGGTTTCACTCTGTTTTCTCCTATATGGATACATGTAGTTGGAACTGTAAATCAAACACGGTTTGTGCTATCTCTTTGAAACTTGGCACAATAATGTAGTTCCAAGTTCTATCGCTATGGTTTGTGTCCTCTGGACGTAGCCCCAAGCAGAGACTGACGAGAATCACTTTCATTGAAAGGGGTTGCCAAGCTTCCAAAAAACTACGAGTTTCCGGAAATCTCAGCAAACATTTTTTCACCCAATCGTGATGATACTTGCAGGTAATGATCAGTACACCAGTCCCACTTGGCTCACCAAATTTCGTTCTTCTAGGTTAAACCGTTCCTTTGCAGTAACCGTTTTCATGTTTAGGTTTCACTCTGTTTTCTCCTATATGGATACATGTAGTTGGAACTCTAAATCAAACACGGTTTGTGCTAGCTCTTTGAAACTTGGCACAATAATGTAGTTCCAAGTTCTAGGGCTATGGTTTGTGTCCTCTGGAAGTAACCCCAAGCAGAGACTGACGAGAATCACTTTCATTGAAAGGGGTTGCCAAGCTTCCAAAAAACTACGAGTTTCCGGAAATCTCAGCAAACATTTTTTCACCCAATCGTGATGATACTTGCAGGTAATGATCAGTACACCAGTCCCACTTGGCTCACCAAATTTCGTTCTTCTAGGTTAAACCGTTCCTTTGCAGTAACCGTTTTCATGTTTAGGTTTCACTCTGTTTTCTCCTATATGGATACATGTAGTTGGAAATCTAAATCAAACACGGTTTGTGCTAACTCTTTGAAACTTGGCACAATAATGTAGTTCCAAGTTCTAGGGCTATGGTTTGTGTCCTCTGGAAGTAGCCCCAAGCAGAGACTGACGAGAATCACTTTCATTGAAAGGGGTTGCCAAGCTTCCAAAAAACTACGAGTTTCCGGAAATCTCAGCAAACATTTTTTCACCCAATCGTGATGATACTTGCAGGTAATGATCAGTACACCAGTCCCACTTGGCTCACCAAATTTCGTTCTTCTAGGTTAAACCGTTCCTTTGCAGTAAACCGTTTTCATGTTTAGGTTTCATTCTGTTTTCTCCTATATGGATACATGTAGTTGGAAATCTAAATCAAACACGGTTTGTGCTAGCTCTTTGAAACTTGGCACAATAATGTAGTTCCAAGTTCGATGGCTATGGTTTGTGTCCTCTGGAAGTAGCCCCAAGCAGAGACTGACGAGAATCACTTTCATTGAAAGGGGTTGCCAAGCTTCCAAAAAACGACGAGTTTCCTGAAATCTCAGCAAACATTTTTTCACCCAATCTTGATGATACATCCCATTTAATGATCAGTTCACCAGTCCCACTTGGCTCACCAAATTTCGTTCTTCTAGGTTAAACCGTTCCTTTGCAGTAACCGTTTTCATGTTTAGGTTTCACTCTGTTTTCTCCTATATGGATACATGTAGTTGGAACTCTAAATCAAACACGGTTTGTGCTAGCTCTTTGAAACTTGGCACAATAATTTAGTTCCAAGTTCTATGTCTATGGTTTGTGTCCTCTGGAAGTAGCCCCAAGCAGAGACTGACGAGAATCACTTTCATTGAAAGGGGTTCCCAAGCTTCCAAAAAACTACGAGTTTCCGGAAATCTCAGCAAACATTTTTTCACCCAATCTTGATGATACATCCATTTAATGATCAGTTCACCAGTCCCACTTGGCTCACCAAATTTCGTTCTTCTAGGTTAAACCGTTCCTTGCAGTAACCGTTTTCAATGTTTAGGTTTCACTCTGTTTTCTCCTATATGGATACATGTAGTTGGAAATCTAAATCAAACACGGTTTGTGCTAGCTCTTTGAAACTTGGCACAATAATATAGTTCCAAGTTCTATGGCAATTATTTGTGTCCTATGGAAGTAGCCCCAAGCAGAGACTGACGAGAATCACTCTCATTGAAAGGGGTTGCCAAGCTTCCAAAAACTACGAGTTTCCGGAAATCTCAGCAAACATTTTTTCCACCCAATCGTGATGATACTTGCAGGTAATGATCAGTACACCAGTCCCACTTGGCTCACCAAATTTCGTTCTTCTAGGTTAAACCGTTCCTTTGCAGTAACCGTTTTCATGTTTAGGTTTCACTCTGTTTTCTCCTATATGGATACATGTAGTTGGAAATCTAAATCAAACACGGTTTGTGCTAACTCTTTGAAACTTGGCACAATAATGTAGTTCCAAGTTCTAGGGCTATGGTTTGTGTCCTCTGGAAGTAGCCCCAAGCAGAGACTGACGAGAATCACTTTCATTGAAAGGGGTTGCCAAGCTTCCAAAAAACTACGAGTTTCCGGAAATCTCAGCAAACATTTTTTCACCCAATCGTGATGATACTTGCAGGTAATGATCAGTACACCAGTCCCACTTGGCTCACCAAATTTCGTTCTTCTAGGTTAAACCGTTCCTTTGCAGTAACTGTTTTCATGTTTAGGTTTCACTCTGTTTTCTCCTATATGGATACATGTAGTTGGAACTGTAAATCAAACACGGTTTGTGCTATCTCTTTGAAACTTGGCACAATAATGTAGTTCCAAGTTCTATCGCTATGGTTTGTGTCCTCTGGACGTAGCCCCAAGCAGAGACTGACGAGAATCACTTTCATTGAAAGGGGTTGCCAAGCTTCCAAAAAACTACGAGTTTCCGGAAATCTCAGCAAACATTTTTTCACCCCAATCGTGATGATACTTGCAGGTAATGATCAGTACACCAGTCCCACTTGGCTCACCAAATTTCGTTCTTCTAGGTTAAACCGTTCCTTTGCAGTAACCGTTTTCATGTTTAGGTTTCACTCTGTTTTCTCCTATATGGATACATGTAGTTGGAACTCTAAATCAAACACGGTTTGTGCTAGCTCTTTAAAACTTGGCACAATAATGTAGTTCCAAGTTCTAGGGCTATGGTTTGTGTCCTCTGGAAGTAGCCCCAAGCAGAGACTGACGAGAATCACTTTCATTGAAAGGGGTTGCCAACCTTCCAAAAAACTACGAGTTTCCTGAAATCTCAGCAAACATTTTTTCACCCAATCTTGATGATACATCCATTTAATGATCACTTCACCAGTCCCACTTGGCTCACCAAATTTCGTTCTTCTAGGTTAAAACCGTTCCTTGCAGTTACCGTTTTCATGTTTAGGTTTCACTCTGTTTTCTCCTATATGGATACATGTAGTTGGAACTCTAAATCAAACACGGTTTGTGCTAGCACTTTGAAACTTGGCACAATAATGTAGTTCCAAGTTCTATGGCTATGGTTTGTGTCCTCTGGAGGTAGCCCCAAGCAGAGACTGACGAGAATCACTTTCATTGAAAGGGGTTGCCAAGCTTCCAAAAAACTACGAGTTTCCTGAAATCTCAGCAAACATTTTTTCACCCAATCTTGATGATACTTGCAGGTAATGATCAGTACACCAGTCCCACTTGGCTCACCAAATTTCGTTCTTCTAGGTTAAACTGTTCCTTTGTAGTAACCGTTTTCATGTTTGGGTTTCACTCTCTTTTCTCCTATATGGATACATGTAGTTGGAACTCTAAATCAAACAAGGTTTGTGCTAGCTCTTTGAAACTTGAACAATAATGTAGTTCCAAGTTCTATGGCTATGGTTTGTGTCCTCTGGAAGTAGCCCAAGCAGAGACTGACGAGAATCACTTTCATTGACAGGGGTTGCCAAGCTTACAAAAAACTACGAGTTTCCTGAAATCTCAGCAAACATTTTTTCACCCAATCTTGATGATACTTGCAGGTAATGATCAGTACACCAGTCTCACTTGGCTCACCAAATTTCGTTCTTCTAGGTTAAACCGTTCCTTTGCAGTAACCGTTTCATGTTTAGGTTTCACTCTGTTTTCTCCTATATGGATACATGTAGTTGGAACTCTAAATCAAACACGGTTTGTGCTAGCTCTTTTGAAACTTGGCACAATAATGTAGTTCCAAGTTCTAGGGCTATGGTTTGTGTCCTCTGGAAGTAGCCCCAAGCAGAGACTGACGAGAATCACTTTCATTGAAAGGGGTTGCCAAGCTTCCAAAAAACTACGAGTTTCCGGAAATCTCAGCAAACATTTTTTCACCCAATCGTGATGATACTTGCAGGTAATGATCAGTACACCAGTCCCACTTGGCTCACCAAATTTCGTTCTTCTAGTTTAAACCGTTCCTTTGCAGTAACCGTTTTCATGTTTAGGTTTCACTCTGTTTTCTCCTATATGGATACATGTAGTTGGAACTCTAAATCAAACACGGTTTGTGCTAGCTCTTTGAAACTTGGCACAATAATGTAGTTCCAAGTTCTAGGGCTATGGTTTGTGTCCTCTGGAAGTAGCCCCAAGCAGAGACTGACGAGAATCACTTTCATTGAAAGGGGTTGCCAAGCTTCCAAAAAACTACGAGTTTCCGGAAATCTCAGCAAACATTTTTTCACCCAATCGTGATGATACTTGCAGGTAATGATCAGTACACCAGTCCCACTTGGCTCACCAAATTTCGTTCTTCTAGGTTAAACCGTTCCTTTGCAGTAACCGTTTTCATGTTTAGGTTTCACTCTGTTTTCTCCTATATGGATACATGTAGTTGGAAATCTAAATCAAACACGGTTTGTGCTAACTCTTTGAAACTTGGCACAATAATGTAGTTCCAAGTTCTAGGGCTATGGTTTGTGTCCCTCTGGAAGTAGCCCCAAGCAGAGACTGACGAGAATCACTTTCATTGAAAGGGGTTGCCAAGCTTCCAAAAAACTACGAGTTTCCGGAAATCTCAGCAAACATTTTTTCACCCAATCGTGATGATACTTGCAGGTAATGATCAGTACACCAGTCCCACTTGGCTCACCAAATTTCGTTCTTCTAGGTTAAACCGTTCCTTTGTAGTAACCGTTTTCATGTTTAGGTTTCACTCTGTTTTCTCCTATATGGATACATGTAGTTGGAAATCTAAATCAAACACGGTTTGTGCTAGCTCTTTGAAACTTGGCACAATAATGTAGTTCCAAGTTCGATGGCTATGGTTTGTGTCCTCTGGAAGTAGCCCCAAGCAGAGACTGACGAGAATCACTTTCATTGAAAGGGGTTGCCAAGCTTCCAAAAAACTACGAGTTTCCTGAAATCTCAGCAAACATTTTTTCACCCAATCTTGATGATACATCCATTTAATGATCAGTTCACCAGTCCCACTTGGCTCACCAAATTTCGTTCTTCTAGGTTAAACCGTTCCTTTGCAGTAACCGTTTTCATGTTTAGGTTTCACTCTGTTTTCTCCTATATGGATACATGTAGTTGGAACTCTAAATCAAACACGGTTTGTGCTAGCTCTTTGAAACTTGGCACAATAATTTAGTTCCAAGTTCTATGTCTATGGTTTGTGTCCTCTGGAAGTAGCCCCAAGCAGAGACTGACGAGAATCACTTTCATTGAAAGGGGTTCCCAAGCTTCCAAAAAACTACGAGCTTCCGGAAATCTCAGCAAACATTTTTTCACCCAATCTTGATGATACATCCATTTAATGATCAGTTCACCAGTCCCACTTGGCTCACCAAATTTCGTTCTTCTAGGTTAAACCGTTCCTTTGCAGTAACCGTTTTCATGTTTAGGTTTCACTCTGTTTTCTCCTATATGGATACATGTAGTTGGAAATCTAAATCAAACACGGTTTGTGCTAGCTCTTTGAAACTTGGCACAATAATATAGTTCCAAGTTCTATGGCAATTATTTGTGTCCTATGGAAGTAGCCCCAAGCAGAGACTGACGAGAATCACTCTCATTGAAAGGGGTTGCCAAACTTCCAAAAAACTACGAGTTTCCTGAATCTCAGCAAACATTTTTCACCCAATCGTGATGATACTTGCAGGTAATGATCAGTACACCATTTCCACTTGGCTCACCAAATTTCGTTCTTCTAGGTTAAACCGTTCCTTTGCAGTAACCGTTTTCATGTTTAGGTTTCACTCTGTTTTCTCCTATATGGATACATGTAGTTGGAACTCTAAATCAAACACGGTTTGTGCTAGCTCTTTGAAACTTGGCACAATAATATAGTTCCAAGTTCTAGGGCTATGGTTTGTGTCCTCTGAAAGTAGCCCCAAGGAGAGACTGACGAGAATCACTTTCATTGAAAGGGGTTGCCAAGCTTCCAAAAAACTACGAGTTCCGGAAATCTCAGCAAACATTTTTTCACCCAATCGTGATGATACTTGCAGGTAATGATCAGTACACCAGTCCCACTTGGCTCACCAAATTTCGTTCTTCTAGGTTAAACCGTTCCTTTGCAGTAACTGTTTTCATGTTTAGGTTTCACTCTGTTTTCTCCTATATGGATACATGTAGTTGGAACTGTAAATCAAACACGGTTTGTGCTATCTCTTTGAAACTTGGCACAATAATGTAGTTCCAAGTTCTATCGCTATGGTTTGTGTCCTCTGGACGTAGCCCCAAGCAGAGACTGACGAGAATCACTTTCATTGAAAGGGGTTGCCAAGCTTCCAAAAAACTACGAGTTTCCGGAAATCTCAGCAAACATTTTTCACCCAATCGTGATGATACTTGCAGGTAATGATCAGTACACCAGTCCCACTTGGCTCACCAAATTTCGTTCTTCTAGGTTAAACCGTTCCTTTGCAGTAACCGTTTTCATGTTTAGGTTTCACTCTGTTTTCTCCTATATGGATACATGTAGTTGGAAATCTAAATCAAACACGGTTTGTGCTAACTCTTTGAAACTTGGCACAATAATGTAGTTCCAAGTTCTAGGGCTATGGTTTGTGTCCTCTGGAAGTAGCCCCAAGCAGAGACTGACGAGAATCACTTTCATTGAAAGGGGTTGCCAAGCTTCCAAAAAACTACGAGTTTCCGGAAATCTCAGCAAACATTTTTTCACCCAATCGTGATGATACTTGCAGGTAATGATCAGTACACCAGTCCCACTTGGCTCACCAAATTTCGTTCTTCTAGGTTAAACCGTTCCTTTGCAGTAACCGTTTTCATGTTTAGGTTTCACTCTGTTTTCTCCTATAATGGATACATGTAGTTGGAAATCTAAATCAAACACGGTTTGTGCTAGCTCTTTGAAACTTGGCACAATAATGTAGTTCCAAGTTCGATGGCTATGGTTTGTGTCCTCTGGAAGTAGCCCAAGCAGAGACTGACGAGAATCACTTTCATTGAAAGGGGTTGCCAAGCTTCCAAAAACTACGACTTTCCTGAAATCTCAGCAAACATTTTTCACCCAATCTTGATGATACATCCATTTAATGATCAGTTCACCAGTCCCACTTGGCTCACCAAATTTCGTTCTTCTAGGTTAAACCGTTCCTTTGCAGTAACCGTTTTCATGTTTAGGTTTCACTCTGTTTTCTCCTATATGGATACATGTAGTTGGAACTCTAAATCAAACACGGTTTGTGCTAGCTCTTTGAAACTTGGCACAATAATTTAGTTCCAAGTTCTATGTCTATGGTTTGTGTCCTCTGGAAGTAGCCCAAGCAGAGACTGACGAGAATCACTTTCATTGAAAGGGGTTCCCAAGCTTCCAAAAAACTACGAGTTTCCGGAAATCTCAGCAAACATTTTTTCACCCAATCTTGATGATACATCCATTTAATGATCAGTTCACCAGTCCCACTTGGCTCACCAAATTTCGTTCTTCTAGGTTAAACCGTTCCTTTGCAGTAACCGTTTTCATGTTTAGGTTTCACTCTGTTTCTCCTATATGGATACATGTAGTTGGAAATCTAAATCAAACACGGTTTGTGCTAGCTCTTTGAAACTTGGCACAATAATATAGTTCCAAGTTCTATGGCAATTATTTGTGTCCTATGGAAGTAGCCCCAAGCAGAGACTGACGAGAATCACTCTCATTGAAAGGGGTTGCCAAACTTCCAAAAAACTACGAGTTTCCTGAAATCTCAGCAAACATTTTTTCCACCCAATCGTGATGATACTTGCAGGTAATGATCAGTACACCAATTTTCCACTTGGCTCACA
>NW_027552043.1:0-50988 GCF_045843805.1 Urocitellus parryii | reverse complement strand
TGGTGTCCTATTGAAGTAGCCCCAAGCAGATACTGACGAGAATCACTTTCATTGAAAGGGGTTGCCAAGCTTCCAAAAAAACTACGAGTTTCCTGAAATCTCAGGAAACATTTTTTCACCCAATCTTGATGATACTGGCAGGTAATGATCAGTACACCAATCCCACTTGGCTCACCAAATTTCGTTCTTCTAGGTTAAACCGTTCCTTTGCAGGAACCGTTTTCATGTTTAGGTTTCACTCTGTTTTCTCCTATATGGATACATGTAGTTGGAACTCTAAATCAAACACGGTTTGTGCTAGCTCTTTGAAACTTGGCACAATAATGCAGTTCCAAGTTGTATCGCTATGGTTGGTGTCCCATTGAAGTAGCCCCAAGCAGAGACTGAGGAGAATCACTTTCATTGAAAGGTGTTGCCAAGCTTCCAAAAAACTACGAGTTTCCTGAAATCTCAGCAAACATTTTTTCACCCAATCCTGATGATACTGGCAGGTAATGATCAGTACACCAATCCCACTTGGCTCACCAAATTTCGTTCTTCTAGGTTAAACCGTTCCTTTGCAGTAACCGTTTTCATGTTTAGGTTTCACTTTGTTTTCTCCTATATGGATACATGTAGTTGGAACTCTAAATCAAACACGGTTTGTGCTAGCTCTTTGAAACTTGGCACAATAATATAGTTCCAAGTTCTATCGCTATGGTTGGTGTCCTATTGAAGTAGCCATAAGCAGAGACTGACGAGAATCACTTTCATTGAAAGGGGTTGCCAAGCTTCCAAAAAACTATGAGTTTCCTGAAATCTCAGCAAACATTTTTTCACCCAATCTTGATGATACTGGCAGGTAATGATCAGTACACCAATCCCGCTTGGCTCACCAAATTTCTTTCTTCTAGGTTAAAGCGTTCCTTTGCAGTAACCGTTTTCATGTTTAGGTTTCACTCTGTTTTCTCCTATAGGGATACATGTAGTTGGAACTCTAAATCAAACACGGTTTGTGCTAGCTCTTTGAAACTTGGCACAATAATGTAGTTCCAAGTTCTATCGCTACGGTTGGTGTCCTATTGAAGTAGCCATAAGCAGAGACTGACGAGAATCACTTTCATTGAAAGGGGTTGCCAAGCTTCCAAAAAACTACGAGTTTCCTGAAATCTCAGCAAACATTTTTTCACCCAATCTTGATGATACTGGCAGGTAATGATCAGTACACCATCCCGCTTGGCTCACCAAATTTCGTTCTTCTAGGTTAAACCGTTCCTTTGCAGTAACCGTTTTCATGTTTAGGTTTCACTCTGTTTTCTCCTATAGGGATACATGTACTTGGAACTCTAAATCAAACACGGTTTGTGCTAGCTCTTTTAAACTTGGCACAATAATGTAGTTCCAAGTTCTATCGCTAAGGTTTGTGTCCCATTGAAGTAGCCCCAAGCAGAGACTGACGAGAATCACTTTCATTGAACGGGGTTGCCAAGCTTCCAAAAAACTACGAGTTTCCTGAAATCTCAGAAAACATTTTTCACCCAATCTTGATCATACTGGCCGGTAATGAACAGTACACCAATCCCACTTGGCTCAACAAATTTCGTTCTTCTAGGTTAAACCGTTCCTTTGCAGGAACCGTTTTCATGTTTAGGTTTCACTCTGTTTTCTCTTATATGGATACATGTAGTTGGAACTCTAATTCAAACACGGTTTGTGCTAGCTCATTGAAACTTGGCACAATAATGTAGTTCCAAGTTCTATCGCTATGGTTGGTGTCCCATTGAAGTAGCCCCAAGCAGAGACTGACGAGAATCACTTTCATTGAAAGGGGTTGCCAAGCTTCCAAAAAACTACGAGTTTCCGGAAATCTCAGCAAACATTTTTCACCCAATCTTGATGATACTGGCAGGTAATGATCAGTACACCAATCCCACTTGGCTCACCAAATTTCGTTCTTCTAGGTTAAACCGTCCTTTGCAGTAACCGTTTTCATGTTTAGGTTTCACTCTGTTTTCTCCTATATGGATACATGTAGTTGGAACTCTAAATCAAACACGGTTTGTGCTAGCTCTTTGAAACTTGGCCCAATAATGTAGTTCCAAGTTCTATCGCTATGGTTGGTGTCCCATTGAAGTAGCCCCAAGCAGAGACTGAGGAGAATCACTTTCATTGAAAGGGGTTGCCAAGCTTCCAAAAACTACGAGTTTCCGGAAATCTCAGCAAACATTTTTTCACCCAATCTTGATGATACTGGCAGGTAATGATCAGTACACCAATCCCACTTGGCTCAACAAATTTCGTTCTTCTAGGTTAAACCGTTCCTTTGCAGTAACCGTTTTCATGTTTAGGTTTCACTCTGTTTTCTCCTATATGGATACACGTAGTTGGAACTCTAAATCAAACACGGTTTGTGCTAGATCTTTGAAACTTAGCACAATAATGTAGTTCCAAGTTCTATCGCTATGGTTGGTGTCCAATCGAAGAAGCCCCAAGCAGAGACTGACGAGAATCACTTTCATTGAAAGGGGTTGCCAAGCTTCCAAAAAACTATGAGTTTCCTGAAATCTCAGCAAACATTTTTTCACCCAATCTTGATTATACTGGCAGGTAATGATCAGTACACCAGTCCCACTTGGCTCACCAAATTTCGTTCTTCAAGGTTAAACCGTTCCTTTGCAGTAACCATTTTCATGTTCAGGTTTCACTCGGTTTTCTCCTATATGGATACAAGTAGTTGGAACTCCAAATCAAACACGGTTTGTGCTAGCTCTTTGAAACTTGGCCCAATAATGTAGTTCCAAGTTCTATCGCTATGGTTGGTGTCCCATTGAAGTAGCCCCAAGCAGAGACTGAGGAGAATCACTTTCATTGAAAGGGGTTGCCAAGCTTCCAAAAAACTACGAGTTTCCTGATATCTCAGCAAACATTTTTTCACCCAATCTTGATGATACTGGCAGGTAATGATCAGTACACCAATCCCACTTGGATCACCAAATTTCGTTCTTCTAGGTTAAACCGTTCGTTTGCAGTAACCGTTTTCATGTTTAGGTTTCACTCGGTTTTCTCCTATATGGATACAAGTAGTTGGAACTCTAAATCTAACACGGTTTGTGCTAGATCTTTGAAACTTGGCACAATAATGTAGTTCCAAGTTCTATCGCTATGATTGGTGTCCTATTGAAGTAGCCCCAAGCAGAGACTGACGAGAATCACTTTCATTGAAAGGGGTTGCCAAGCTTCAAAAAACTACGAGTTTCCTGAAATCTCAGCAAACATTTTTTCACCCAATCTTGATGATACTGGCAGGTAATGATCAGTACACCAATCCCACTTGGCTCACCAAATTTCGTTCTTCTAGGTTAAACCGTTCCTTTGCAGTAACCGTTTTCATGTTTAGGTTTCACTCTGTTTTCTCCTATATGGATACATGTAGTTGGAACTCTAAATCAAACACGGTTTGTGCTAGCTCTTTGAAACTTGGCACAATAATGTAGTTCCAAGTTCTATCGCTATGGTTGATGTCCCATTGAAGTAGCCACAAGCAGAGGACTGACGAGAATCACTTCCATTGAAAGGGGTTGCCAAGCTTCCAAAAAACTACGAGTTTCCTGAAATCTCAGAAAACATTTTTTCACCCAATCTTGATGATACTGGCAGGTAATGATCAGTACACCAATCCCACTTGGCTCACCAAATTTCGTTCTTCTAGGTTAAACCGTTCCTTTGCAGTAACCGTTTTCATGTTTAGGTTTCACTCTGTTTTCTCCTATGTGCATACAAGTAGTTGGAACTCTAAATCAAACACGGTTTGTGCTAGCTCTTTGAAACTTGGCCCAATAATGTAGTTCCAAGTTCTATCGCTATTGTTGGTGTCCCATTGAAGTAGCCCCAAGCAGAGACTGACGAGAATCTCTTTCATTGAAAGGGGTTGCCAAGCTTCCAAAAAACTACGAGTTTCCTGAAATCTCAGCAAACATTTTTTCACCCAATCTTGATGATACTGGCAGGTAATGATCAGTACACCAATCCCACTTGGCTCACCAAATTTCGTTCTTCTAGGTTAAACCGTTCCTTTGCAGTAACCGTTTTCATGTTTAGGTTTCACTCTGTTTTCTCCTATATGGATACACGTAGTTGGAACTCTAAATCAAACACGGTTTGTGCTAGATCTTTGAAACTTGGCACAATAATGTAGTTCCAAGTTCTATTGCTATGGTTGATGTCCTATTGAAGTAGCCACAAGCAGACACTGACGAGAATCACTTCCATTTGAAAGGGGTTGCCAAGCTTCCAAAAAACTACGAGTTTCCTGAAATCTCAGAAAACATTTTTTCACCCAATCTTGATGATACTGGCAGGTAATGATCAGTACACCAATCCCACTTGGCTCACCAAATTTCGTTCTTCTAGGTTAAACCGTTCCTTTGCAGTAACCGTTTTCATGTTTAGGTTTCACTCTGTTTTCTCCTATATGGATACACGTAGTTGGAACTCTAAATCAAACACGGTTTGTGCTAGATCTTTGAAACTTGGCACAATAATGTAGTTCCAAGTTCTATCGCTATGGTTGGTGTCCAATCGAAGTAGCCCCAAGCAGAGACTGACGAGAATCACTTTCATTGAAAGGGGTTGCCAAGCTTCCAAAAAACTACGAGTTTCCTGAAATCTCAGCAAACATTTTTCCACCCAATCTTGATGATACTGGCAGGTAATGATCAGTACACCAATCCCACTTGGCTCACCAAATTTCGTTCTTCTAGGTTAAACCGTTGCTTTGCAGTAACCGTTTTCATGTTTAGGTTTCACTCGGTTTTCTCCTATATGCATACAAGTAGTTGGAACTCTAAATCAAACACGGTTTGTGCTAGCTCTTTGAAACTTGGCCCAATAATGTAGTTCCAAGTTCTATCGCTATGGTTGGTGTCCCATTGAAGTAGCCCCAAGCAGAGACTGAGGAGAATCACTTTCATTGAAAGGGGTTGCCAAGCTTCCAAAAAACTACGAGTTTCAGGAAATCTCAGCAAACATTTTTTCACCCAATCTTGATGATACTGGCAGGTAATGATCAGTACACCAATCCCACTTGGATCACCAAATTTCGTTCTTCTAGGTTAAACCGTTCCTTTGCAGGAACCGTTTTCATGTTTAGGTTTCACTCTGTTTTGTCCTATATGGATACATGTAGTTGGAACTCTAAATCAAACACGGTTTGTGCTAGCTCTTTGAAACTTGGCACAATAATGTAGTTCCAAGTTCTATCACTATGGTTGGTGTCCTATTGAAGTAGCCCCAAGCAGATACTGACGAGAATCACTTTCATTGAAAGGGGTTGCCAAGCTTCCAAAAAACTACGAGTTTCCTGAAATCTCAGGAAACATTTTTCACCCAATCTTGATGATACTGGCAGGTAATGATCAGTACACCAATCCCCACTTGGCTCACCAAATTTCGTTCTTCTAGGTTAAACCGTTCCTTTGCAGGAACCGTTTTCATGTTTAGGTTTCACTCTGTTTTCTCCTATATGGATACATGTAGTTGGAACTCTAAATCAAACACGGTTTGTGCTAGCTCTTTGAAACTTGGCACAATAATGTAGTTCCAAGTTCTATCGCTATGGTTGGTGTCCCATTGAAGTAGCCCCAAGCAGAGACTGAGGAGAATCACTTTCATTGAAAGGTGTTGCCAAGTTTCCAAAAAACTACGAGTTTCCGGAAATCTCAGCAAACATTTTTTCACCCAATCTTGATGATACTGGCAGGTAATGATCAGTACACCAATCCCACTTGGCTCACCAAATTTCGTTCTTCTAGGTTAAACCGTTCCTTTGCAGTAACCGTTTTCATGTTTAGGTTTCACTCGGTTTTCTCCTATATGGATACACGTAGTTGGAACTCTAAATCAAACACGGTTTGTGCTAGATCTTTGAAACTTGGCACAATAATGTAGTTCCAAGTTCTATCGCTATGGTTGGTGTCCAATCGAAGAAGCCCCAAGCAGAGACTGAAGAGAATCACTTTCATTGAAAGGGGTTGCCAAGCTTCCAAAAAACTATGAGTTTCCTGAAATCTCAGCAAACATTTTTTCACCCAATCTTGATTATACTGGCAGGTAATGATCAGTACACCAGTCCCACTTGGCTCACCAAATTTCGTTCTTCAAGGTTAAACCGTTCCTTTGCAGTAACCATTTTCATGTTCAGGTTTCACTCGGTTTTCTCCTATATGGATACAAGTAGTTGGAACTCCAAATCAAACACGGTTTGTGCTAGCTCTTTGAAACTTGGCCCAATAATGTAGTTCCAAGTTCTATCACTATGGTTGGTGTCCCATTGAAGTAGCCCCAAGCAGAGACTGAGGAGAATCACTTTCATTGAAAGGGGTTGCCAAGCTTCCAAAAAACTACGAGTTTCCTGATATCTCAGCAAACATTTTTTCACCCAATCTTGATGATACTGGCAGGTAATGATCAGTACACCAATCCCACTTGGCTCACCAAATTTCGTTCTTCTAGGTTAAACCGTTCGTTTGCAGTAACCGTTTTCATCTTTAGGTTTCACTCAGTTTTCTCCTATATGGATACAAGTAGTTGGAACTCTAAATCAAACACGGTTTGTGCTAGATCTTTGAAACTTGGCACAATAATGTAGTTCCAAGTTCTATCGCTATGATTGGTGTCCTATTGAAGTAGCCCCAAGCAGAGACTGACGAGAATCACTTTCATTGAAAGGGGTTGCCAAGCTTCCAAAAAACTACGAGTTTCCTGAAATCTCAGCAAACATTTTTTCACCCAATCTTGATGATACTGGCAGGTAATGATCAGTACACCAATCCCACTTGGCTCACCAAATTTCGTTCTTCTAGGTTAAACCGTTCCTTTGCAGTAACCGTTTTCATGTTTAGGTTTCACTCTGTTTTCTCCTATATGGATACATGTAGTTGGAACTCTAAATCAAACACGGTTTGTGCTAGCTCTTTGAAACTTGGCACAATAATGTAGTTCCAAGTTCTATCGCTATGGTTGATGTCCCATTGAAGTAGCCACAAGCAGAGACTGACGAGAATCACTTCCATTGAAAGGGGTTGCCAAGCTTCCAAAAAACTACGAGTTTCCTGAAATCTCAGAAAACATTTTTTCACCCAATCTTGATGATACTGGCAGGTAATGATCAGTACACCAATCCCACTTGGCTCACCAAATTTCGTTCTTCTAGGTTAAACCGTTCCTTTGCAGTAACCGTTTTCATGTTTAGGTTTCACTCTGTTTTCTCCTATGTGCATACAAGTAGTTGGAACTCTAAATCAAACACGGTTTGTGCTAGCTCTTTGAAACTTGGCCCAATAATGTAGTTCCAAGTTCTATCGCTATTGTTGGTGTCCCATTGAAGTAGCCCCAAGCAGAGACTGACGAGAATCTCTTTCATTGAAAGGGGTTGCCAAGCTTCCAAAAAACTACGAGTTTCCTGAAATCTCAGCAAACATTTTTTCACCCAATCTTGATGATACTGGCAGGTAATGATCAGTACACCAATCCCACTTGGCTCACCAAATTTCGTTCTTCTAGGTTAAACCGTTCCTTTGCAGTAACCGTTTTCATGTTTAGGTTTCACTCTGTTTTCTCCCAAACGGATACATGTAGTTGGAACTCTAAATCAAACACGGTTTGTGCTAGCTCTTTGAAACTTGGCACAATAATGTAGTTCCAAGTTCTATTGCTATGGTTGATGTCCCATTGAAGTAGCCACAAGCAGAGACTGACGAGAATCACTTCCATTGAAAGGGGTTGCCAAGCTTCCAAAAAAACTACGAGTTTCCTGAAATCTCAGAAAACATTTTTTCACCCAATCTTGATGATACTGGCAGGTAATGATCAGTACACCAATCCCACTTGGCTCACCAAATTTCATTCTTCTAGGTTAAACCGTTCCTGTGCAGTAACCGTTTTCATGTTTAGGTTTCACTCTGTTTTCTCCTATATGGATACACGTAGTTGGAACTCTAAATCAAACACGGTTTGTGCTAGATCTTTGAAACTTGGCACAATAATGTAGTTCCAAGTTCTATCGCTATGGTTGGTGTCCAATCGAAGTAGCCCCAAGCAGAGACTGACGAGAATCACTTTCATTGAAAGGGGTTGCCAAGCTTCCAAAAAACTACGAGTTTCCTGAAATCTCAGCAAACATTTTTTCACCCAATCTTGATGATACTGGCAGGTAATGATCAGTACACCAATCCCACTTGGCTCACCAAATTTCGTTCTTCTAGGTTAAACCGTTGCTTTGCAGTAACCGTTTCATGTTTAGGTTTCACTCGGTTTTCTCCTATATGCATACAAGTAGTTGGAACTCTAAATCAAACACGGTTTGTGCTAGCTCTTTGAAACTTGGCCCAATAATGTAGTTCCAAGTTCTATCGCTATGGTTGGTGTCCCATTGAAGTAGCCCCAAGCAGAGACTGAGGAGAATCACTTTCATTGAAAGGGGTTGCCAAGCTTCCAAAAAACTACGAGTTTCAGGAAATCTCAGCAAACATTTTTTCACCCAATCTTGATGATACTGGCAGGTAATGATCAGTACACCAATCCCACTTGGCTCACCAAATTTCGTTCTTCTAGGTTAAACCGTTCCTTTGCAGGAACGTTTTAATGTTTAGGTTTCACTCTGTTTTGTCCTATATGGATACATGTAGTTGGAACTCTAAATCAAACACGGTTTGTGCTAGATCTTTGAAACTTGGCACAATAATGTAGTTCCAAGTTCTATCACTATGGTTGGTGTCCTATTGAAGTAGCCCCAAGCAGATACTGACGAGAATCACTTTCATTGAAAGGGGTTGCCAAGCTTCCAAAAAAACTACGAGTTTCCTGAAATCTCAGGAAACATTTTTTCACCCAATCCTTGATGATACTGGCAGGTAATGATCAGTACACCAATCCCACTTGGCTCACCAAATTTCGTTCTTCTAGGTTAAACCGTTCCTTTGCAGGAACCGTTTTCATGTTTAGGTTTCACTCTGTTTTCTCCTATATGGATACATGTAGTTGGAACTCTAAATCAAACACGGTTTGTGCTAGCTCTTTGAAACTTGGCACAATAATGTAGTTCCAAGTTCTATCGCCTATGGTTGGTGTCCCATTGAAGTAGCCCCAAGCAGAGACTGAGGAGAATCACTTTCATTGAAAGGTGTTGCCAAGTTTCCAAAAAACTACGAGTTTCCGGAAATCTCAGCAAACATTTTTTCACCCAATCTTGATGATACTGGCAGGTAATGATCAGTACACCAATCCCACTTGGCTCACCAAATTTCGTTCTTCTAGGTTAAACCGTTCCTTTGCAGTAACCGTTTTCATGTTTAGGTTTCACTCGGTTTTCTCCTATATGGATACACGTAGTTGGAACTCTAAATCAAACACGGTTTGTGCTAGATCTTTGAAACTTGGCACAATAATGTAGTTCCAAGTTCTATCGCTATGGTTGGTGTCCAATCGAAGTAGCCCCAAGCAGAGACTGACGAGAATCACTTTCATTGAAAGGGGTTGCCAAGCTTACAAAAAACTACGAGTTTCCTGAAATCTCAGCAAACATTTTTTCACCCAAACTTGATGATACTGGCAGGTACTGATCAGTACACCAATCCCACTTGGCTCACCAAATTACGTTCTTCTAGGTTAAACCGTTCCTTTGCAGTAACCGTTTTCATGTTTAGGTTTCACTCGGTTTTCTCCTATATGGATACAAGTAGTTGGAACTCTAAATCAAACACGGTTTGTGCTAGCTCTTTGAAACTTGGCCCAATAATGTAGTTCCAAGTTCTATCGCTATCGTTGGTGTCCCATTGAAGTAGCCCCAAGCAGAGACTGAGGAGAATCACTTTCATTGAAAGGGGTTGCCAAGCTTCCAAAAAACTACGAGTTTCAGGAAATCTCAGCAAACATTTTTTCACCCAATCTTGATGATACTGGCAGGTAATGATCAGTACACCAATCCCACTTGGCTCACCAAATTTCGTTTCTTCTAGGTTAAACCGTTCCTTTGCAGGAACCGTTTTCATGTTTAGGTTTAACTCTGTTTTGTCCTATATGGATACATGTAGTTGGAACTCTAAATCAAACACGGTTTGTGCTAGCTCTTTGAAACTTGGCACAATAATGTAGTTCCAAGTTCTATCGCTATGGTTGGTGTCCTATTGAAGTAGCCCCAAGCAGATACTGACGAGAATCACTTTCATTGAAAGGGGTTGCCAAGCTTCCAAAAAAACTACGAGTTTCCTGAAATCTCAGGAAACATTTTTTTCACCCAATCTTGATGATACTGGCAGGTAATGATCAGTACACCAATCCCACTTGGCTCACCAAATTTCGTTCTTCTAGGTTAAACCGTTCCTTTGCAGTAACCGTTTTCATGTTTAGTTTTCACTCTGTTTTCTCCTATATGGATACATGTAGTTGGAACTCTAAATCAAACACGGTTTGTGCTAGCTCTTTGAAACTTGGCACAATAATGCAGTTCCAAGTTCTATCGCTATGGTTGGTGTCCTATTGAAGTAGCCATAAGCAGAGACTGACGAGAATCACTTTCATTGAAAGGGGTTGCCAAGCTTCCAAAATACTATGAGTTTCCTGAAATCTCAGCAAACATTTTTTCACCCAATCTTGATGGTACTGGCAGGTAATGATCAGTACACCAATCCCGCTTGGCTCACCAAATTTCGTTCTTCTAGGTTAAACACGTTCCTTTGCAGGAACCGTTTTAATGTTTAGGTTTCACTCTGTTTTCTCCTGTAGGGATACATGTACTTGGAACTCTAAATCAAACACGGTTTGTGCTAGCTCTTTTAAACTTGGCACAATAATGTAGTTCCAAGTTCTATCGCTATGGTTTGTGTCCTATTGAAGTAGCCCCAAGCAGAGACTGACGAGAATCACTTTCATTGAAAGGGGTTGCCAAGCTTCCAAAAAACTACGAGTTTCCTGAAATCTCAGCAAACATTTTTTCACCCAATCTTGATGATACTGGCAGGTAATGATCAGTACACCAATCCCACTTGGCTCACCAAATTTCGTTCTTCTAGGTTAAACCGTTCGTTTGCAGTAACGGTTTTCATGTTTAGGTTTCACTCTGTTTTCTCCTATATGGATACAAGTAGTTGGAACTCTAAATCAAACACGGTTTGTGCTAGCTCTTTGAAACTTGGCAAAATAATGTAGTTCCAAGTTCTATCGCTATGATTGGTGTCCTATTGAAGTAGCCCCAAGCAGAGACTGAAGAGAATCACTTTCATTGAAAGGGGTTGCCAAGCTTCCAAAAAACTACGAGTTTCCTGAAATCTCAGCAAACATTTTTTCACCCAATCTTGATGATACTTGCAGGTAATGATCAGTACACCAATCCCACTTGGCTCGCCAAATTTCGTTCTTCTAGGTTAAACCGTTCCTTTGCAGTAACCGTTTTCATGTTTAGGTTTCACTCTGTTTTCTCCTATATGGATACACGTATTTGGAACTCTAAATCAAACACAGTTTGTGCTAGATCTTTGAAACTTGGCACAATAATGTAGTTCCAAGTTCTATCGCTATGGTTGGTGTCCAATCGAAGTAGCCCCAAGCAGAGACTGACGAGAATCACTTTCATTGAAAGGGGTTGCCAAGCTTCCAAAAAACTACGAGTTTCCTGAAATCTCAGCAAACATTTTTTCACCCAATCTTGATGATACTGGCAGGTAATGATCAGTACACCAATCCCACTTGGCTCACCAAATTTCGTTCTTCTAGGTTAAACCGTTGCTTTGCAGTAACCGTTTTCATGTTTAGGTTTCACTCGGTTTTCTCCTATATGCATACAAGTAGTTGGAACTCTAAATCAAACACGGTTTGTGCTAGCTCTTTGAAACTTGGCCCAATAATGTAGTTCCAAGTTCTATCGCTATTGTTGGTGTCCCATTGAAGTAGCCCCAAGCAGAGACTGAGGAGAATCACTTTCATTGAAAGGGGGTTGCCAAGCTTCCAAAAAACTACGAGTTTCAGGAAATCTCAGCAAACATTTTTTCACCCAATCTTGATGATACTGGCAGGTAATGATCAGTACACCAATCCCACTTGGCTCACCAAATTACGTTCTTCTAGGTTAAACCGTTCCTTTGCAGGAACCGTTTTCATGTTTAGGTTTCACTCTGTTTTGTCCTATATGGATACATGTAGTTGGAACTCTAAATCAAACACGGTTTGTGCTAGCTCTTTGAAACTTGGCACAATAATGTAGTTCCAAGTTCTATCGCTATGGTTGGTGTCCTATTGAAGTAGCCCCAAGCAGATACTGACGAGAATCACTTTCATTGAAAGGGGTTGCCAAGCTTCCAAAAAAACTACGAGTTTCCTGAAGTCTCAGGAAACATTTTTTCACCCAATCTTGATGATACTGGCAGGTAATGATCAGTACACCAATCCCACTTGGCTCACCAAATTTCGTTCTTCTAGGTTAAACCGTTCCTTTGCAGTAACCGTTTTCATGTTTAGGTTTCACTCTGTTTTCTCCTATATGGATACATGTAGTTGGAACTCTAAATCAAACACGGTTTGTGCTAGCTCTTTGAAACTTGGCACAATAATGCAGTTCCAAGTTCTATCGCTATGGTTGGTGTCCTATTGAAGTAGCCATAAGCAGAGACTGACGAGAATCACTTTCATTGAAAGGGGTTGCCAAGCTTCAAAAAAAACTACGAGTAGTTTCCTGAAACCTCAGCAAACATTTTTTCACTAATCTTGATGATACTGGCAGGTAATGATCAGTACACCAATCCCACTTGGCTCACCAAATTTCGTTCTTCTAGGTTAAACCGTTCCTTTGCAGTAACCGTTTTCATGTTTAGGTTTCACTCTGTTTTCTCCTATAGGGATACATGTAGTTGGAACTCTAAATCAAACACGGTTTGTGCTAGCTCTTTGAAACTTGGCACAATAATGCAGTTCCAAGTTCTATCGCTATGGTTTGTGTCCTATTGAAGTAGCCCCAAGCAGAGACTGACGAGAATCACTTTCATTGAAAGGGGTTGCCAAGCTTCCAAAAAACTACGAGTTTCCTGAAATCTCAGCAAACATTTTTTCACCCAATCTTGATGATACTGGCAGGTAATGATCAGTACACCAATCCCGCTTGGCTCACCAAATTTCGTTCTTCTAGGTTAAACCGTTCCTTTGCAGTAACCGTTTTAATGTTTAGGTTTCACTCTGTTTTCTCCTATAGGGATACATGTACTTGGAACTCTAAATCAAACACGGTTTGTGCTAGCTCTTTTAAACTTGGCACAATAATGTAGTTCCAAGTTCTATCGCTATGATTGGTGTCCTATTGAAGTA
Organism: Urocitellus parryii; assembly: GCF_045843805.1. NCBI lineage: Eukaryota > Metazoa > Chordata > Mammalia > Rodentia > Sciuridae > Urocitellus > Urocitellus parryii. The sequence goes on along the minus strand of NW_027552043.1, from coordinate 37,662 downwards.
GCCCCAAGCAGAGACTGACGAGAATCACTTTCATTGAAAGGGGTTGCCAAGCTTCCAAAAACTACGAGTTTCCTGAAATCTCAGCAAACATTTTTTCACCCAATCTTGATGATACTGGCAGGTAATGATCAGTACACCAATCCCACTTGGCTCACCAAATTTCGTTCTTCTAGGTTAAACCGTTCGTTTGCAGTAACCGTTTTCATGTTTAGGTTTCACTCGGTTTTCTCCTATATGGATACAAGTAGTTGGAACTCTAAATCAAACACGGTTTGTGCTAGCTCTTTGAAACTTGGCACAATAATGTAGTTCCAAGTTCTATCGCTATGATTGGTGTCCTATTGAAGTAGCCCCAAGCAGAGACTGACGAGAATCACTTTCATTGAAAGGGGTTGCCAAGCTTCCAAAAAACTACGAGTTTCCTGAAATCTCAGCAAACATTTTTTCACCCAATCTTGATGATACTGGCAGGTAATGATCAGTACACCAATCCCACTTGGCTCACCAAATTTCGTTCTTCTAGGTTAAACCGTTCCTTTGCAGTAACCGTTTTCATGTTTAGGTTTCACTCTGTTTTCTCCTATATGGATACATGTAGTTGGAACTCTAAATCAAACACGGTATGTGCTAGCTCTTTGAAACATGGCACAATAATGTAGTTCCAAGTTCTATCGCTATGGTTGATGTCCCATTGAAGTAGCCACAAGCAGAGACTGACGAGAATCACTTCCATTGAAAGGGGTTGCCAAGCTTCCAAAAAACTACGAGTTTCCTGAAATCTCAGAAAACATTTTTTCACCCAATCTTGATGATACTGGCAGGTAATGATCAGTACACCAATCCCACTTGGCTCACCAAATTTCGTTCTTCTAGGTTAAACCGTTCCTTTGCAGTAACCGTTTTCATGTTTAGGTTTCACTCTGTTTTCTCCTATATGGATACACGTAGTTGGAACTCTAAATCAAACACGGTTTGTGCTAGATCTTTGAAACTTGGCACAATAATGTAGTTCCAAGTTCTATCGCTATGGTTGGTGTCCAATCGAAGTAGCCCCAAGCAGAGACTGACGAGAATCACTTTCATTGAAAGGGGTTGCCAAGCTTCCAAAAAACTACGAGTTTCCTGAAATCTCAGCAAACATTTTTTCACCCAATCTTGATGATACTGGCAGGTAATGATCAGTACACCAATCCCACTTGGCTAACCAAATTTCGTTCTTCTAGGTTAAACCGTTGCTTTGCAGTAACCGTTTTCATGTTTAGGTTTCACTCTGTTTTCTCCTATATGCATACAAGTAGTTGGAACTCTAAATCAAACACGGTTTGTGCTAGCTCTTTGAAACTTGGCCCAATAATGTAGTTACAAGTTCTATCGCTATTGTTGGTGTCCCATTGAAGTAGCCCCAAGCAGAGACTGAGGAGAATCACTTTCATTGAAAGGGGTTGCCTAGCTTCCAAAAAACTACGAGTTTCAGGAAATCTCAGAAAACATTTTTTCACCCAATCTTGATGATACTGGCAGGTAATGATCAGTACACCAATCCCACTTGGCTCACCAAATTTCGTTCTTCTAGGTTAAACCGTTCCTTTGCAGGAACCGTTTTCATGTTTAGGTTTCACTCTGTTTTGTCCTATATGGATACATGTAGTTGGAACTCTAAATCAAACACGGTTTGTGCTAGCTCTTTGAAACTTGGCACCATAATGTAGTTCCAAGTTCTATCGCTATGGTTGGTGTCCTATTGAAGTAGCCCCAAGCAGATACTGACGAGAATCACTTTCATTGAAAGGGGTTGCCAAGCTTCCAAAAAAACTACGAGTTTCCTGAAATCTCAGGAAACATTTTTTCACCCAATCTTGATGATACTGGCAGGTAATGATCAGTACACCAATCCCACTTGGCTCACCAAATTTCGTTCTTCTAGGTTAAACCGTTCCTTTGCAGTAACCGTTTTCATGTTTAGGTTTCACTCTGTTTTCTCCTATATGGATACATGTAGTTGGAACTCTAAATCAAACACGGTTTGTGATAGCTCTTTGAAACTTGGCACAATAATGCAGTTCCAAGTTCTATCGCTATGGTTGGTCTCCTATTGAAGTAGCCATAAGCAGAGACTGACGAGAATCACTTTCATTGAAAGGGGTTGCCAAGCTTCCAAAAAACTATGAGTTTCCTGAAATCTCAGCAAACATTTTTTCACCCAATCTTGATGATACTGGCAGGTAATGATCAGTACACCAATCCCGCTTGGCTCACCAAATTTCGTTCTTCTAGGTTACACCGTTCCTTTGCAGTAACCGTTTTAATGTTTAGGTTTCACTCTGTTTATTCCTATAGGGATACATGTACTTGGAACTCTAAATCAAACACGGTTTGTGCTAGCTCTTTTAAACTTGGCACAATAATGTAGTTCCAAGTTCTATCGCTATGGTTTGTGTCCTATTGAAGTAGCCCCAAGCAGAGACTGACGAGAATCACTTTCATTGAAAGGGGTTGCCAAGCTTCCAAAAAACTACGAGTTTCCTGAAATCTCAGCAAACATTTTTTCACCCAATCTTGATGATACTGGCAGGTAATGATCAGTACACCAATCCCACTTGGCTCACCAGATTTCGTTCTTCTAGGTTAAACCGTTCGTTTGCAGTAACCGTTTTCATGTTTAGGTTTCACTCGGTTTTCTCCTATATGGATACAAGTAGTTGGAACTCTAAATCAAACACGGTTTGTGCTAGCTCTTTGAAACTTGGCACAATAATGTAGTTCCAAGTTCTATCGCTATGATTGGTGTCCTATTGAAGTAGCCCCAAGCAGAGACTGACGAGAATCTCTTTCATTGAAAGGGGTTGCCAAGCTTCCAAAAAACTACGAGTTTCCTGAAATCTCAGCAAACATTTTTTCACCCAATCTTGATGATACTGGCAGGTAATGATCAGTACACCAATCCCACTTGGCTCACCAAATTTCGTTCTTCTAGGTTAAACCGTTCCTTTGCAGTAACCGTTTTCATGTTTAGGTTTCACTCTGTTTTCTCCTATATGGATACATGTAGTTGGAACTCTAAATCAAACACGGTTTGTGCTAGCTCTTTGAAACTTGGCACAATAATGTAGTTCCAAGATCTATCGCTATGGTTGGTGTCCTATTGAAGTAGCCCCAAGCAGAGACTGACGAGAATCACTTTCATTGAAAGGGGTTGCCAAGCTTCCAAAAAACTATGAGTTTCCTGAAATCTCAGCAAACATTTTTTCACCCAATCTTGATGATACTGGCAGGTAATGATCAGTACACCAATCCCGCTTGGCTCACCAAATTTCGTTCTTCTAGGTTAAACCGTTCCTTTGCAGTAACCGTTTTAATGTTTAGGTTTCACTCTGTTTTCTCCTATAGGGATACATGTACTTGGAACTCTAAATCAAACACGGTTTGTGCTAGCTCTTTTAAACTTGGCACAATAATGTAGTTCCAAGTTCTATCGCTATGGTTTGTGTCCTATTGAAGTAGCCCCAAGCAGAGACTGACGAGAATCACTTTCATTGAAAGGGGTTGCCAAGCTTCCAAAAAACTACGAGTTTCCTGAAATCTCAGCAAACATTTTTTCACCCAATCTTGATGATACTGGCAGGTAATGATCAGTACACCAATCCCACTTGGCTCACCAAATTTCGTTCTTCTAGGTTAAACCGTTCCTTTGCAGTAACCGTTTTCATGTTTAGGTTTCACTCTGTTTTCTCCTATATGGATACATGTAGTTGGAACTCTAAATCAAACACGGTTTGTGCTAGCTCTTTGAAACATGGCACAATAATGTAGTTCCAAGTTCTATCGCTATGGTTGATGTCCCATTGAAGTAGCCACAAGCAGAGACTGAAGAGAATCACTTCCATTGAAAGGGGTTGCCAAGCTTCCAAAAAACTACGAGTTTCCTGAAATCTCAGAAAACATTTTTTCACCCAATCTTGATGATACTGGCAGGTAATGATCAGTACACCAATCCCGCTTGGCTCACCAAATTTCGTTCTTCTAGGTTAAACCGTTCCTTTGCAGTAACCGTTTTAATGTTTAGGTTTCACTCTGTTTTCTCCTATAGGGATACATGTACTTGGAACTCTAAATCAAACACGGTTTGTGCTAGCTCTTTTAAACTTGGCACAATAATGTAGTTCCAAGTTCTATCGCTGTGGTTTGTGTCCTATTGAAGTAGCCCCAAGCAGAGACTGACGAGAATCACTTTCATTGAAAGAGGTTGCCAAGCTTCCAAAAAACTACGAGTTTCCTGAAATCTCAGCAAACATTTTTTCACCCAATCTTGATGATACTGGCAGGTAATGATCAGTACACCAATCCCACTTGGCTCACCAAATTTCGTTCTTCTAGGTTAAACCGTTCGTTTGCAGTAACCGTTTTCATGTTTAGGTTTCACTCTGTTTTCTCCTATATGGATACAAGTAGTTGGAACTCTAAATCAAACACGGTTTGTGCTAGCTCTTTGAAACGTGGCACAATAATGTAGTTCCAAGTTCTATCGCTATGATTGGTGTCCTATTGAAGTAGCCCCAAGCAGAGACTGACGAGAATCACTTTCATTGAAAGGGGTTGCCAAGCTTCCAAAAAACTACGAGTTTCCTGAAATCTCAGCAAACATTTTTTCACCCAATCTTGATGATACTGGCAGGTAATGATCAGTACACCAATCCCACTTGGCTCACCAAATTTCGTTCTTCTAGGTTAAACCGTTCCTTTGCAGTAACCGTTTTCATGTTTAGGTTTCACTCTGTTTTCTCCTATATGGATACATGTAGTTGGAACTCTAAATCAAACACGGTTTGTGCTAGCTCTTTGAAACATGGCACAATAATGTAGTTCCAAGTTCTATCGCTATGGTTGATGTCCCATTGAAGTAGCCACAAGCAGAGACTGACGAGAATCACTTCCATTGAAAGGGGTTGCCAAGCTTCCAAAAAACTACGAGTTTCCTGAAATCTCAGAAAACATTTTTTCACCCAATCTTGATGATACTGGCAGGTAATGATCAGTACACCAATCCCACTTGGCTCACCAAATTTCGTTCTTCTAGGTTAAACCGTTCCTTTGCAGTAACCGTTTTCATGTTTAGGTTTCACTCTGTTTTCTCCTATATGGATACACGTAGTTGGAACTCTAAATCAAACACGGTTTGTGCTAGATCTTTGAAACTTGGCACAATAATGTAGTTCCAAGTTCTATCGCTATGGTTGGTGTCCAATCGAAGTAGCCCCAAGCAGAGACTGACGAGAATCACTTTCATTGAAAGGGGTTGCCAAGCTTCCAAAAAACTACGAGTTTCCTGAAATCTCAGCAAACATTTTTTCACCCAATCTTGATGATACTGGCAGGTAATGATCAGTACACCAATCCCACTTGGCTCACCAAATTTCGTTCTTCTAGGTTAAACCGTTGCTTTGCAGTAACCGTTTTCATGTTTCGGTTTCACTCTGTTTTCTCCTATATGCATACAAGTAGTTGGAACTCTAAATCAAACACGATTTGTGCTAGCTCTTTGAAACTTGGCCCAATAATGTAGTTCCAAGTTCTATCGCTATTGTTGGTGTCCCATTGAAGTAGCCCCAAGCAGAGACTGAGGAGAATCACTTTCATTGAAAGGGGTTGCCTAGCTTCCAAAAAACTACGAGTTTCAGGAAATCTCAGAAAACATTTTTTCACCCAATCTTGATGATACTGGCAGGTAATGATCAGTACACCAATCCCACTTGGCTCACCAAATTTCGTTCTTCTAGGTTAAACCGTTCCTTTGCAGGAACCGTTTTCATGTTTAGGTTTCACTCTGTTTTGTCCTATATGGATACATGTAGTTGGAACTCTAAATCAAACACGGTTTGTGCTAGCTCTTTGAAACTTGGCCCAATAATGTAGTTCCAAGTTCTATCGCTATGGTTGGTGTCCCATTGAAGTAGCCCCAAGCAGAGACTGAGGAGAATCACTTTCATTGAAAGGGGTTGCCAAGCTTCCAAAAAAACTACGAGTTTCAGGAAATCTCAGCAAACATTTTTTCACCCAATCTTGATGATACTGGCAGGTAATGATCAGTACACCAATCCCACTTGGCTCACCAAATTTCGTTCTTCTAGGTTAAACCGTTCCTTTGCAGGAACCGTTTTCATGTTTAGGTTTAACTCTGTTTTGTCCTATATGGATACATGTAGTTGGAACTCTAAATCAAACACGGTTTGTGCTAGCTCTTTGAAACTTGGCACAATAATGTAGTTCCAAGTTCTATCGCTATGGTTTGTGTCCTATTGAAGTAGCCCCAAGCAGAGACTGACGAGAATCACTTTCATTGAAAGGGGTTGCCAAGCTTCCAAAAAATATGAGTTTCCTGAAATCTCAGCAAACATTTTTTCACCCAATCTTGATGATACTGGCAGGTAATGATCAGTACACCAATCCCGCATGGCTCACCAAATTTCGTTCTTCTAGGTTAAACCGTTCCTTTGCAGTAACCGTTTTAATGTTTAGGTTTCACTCTGTTTATTCTCTATAGGGATACATGTACTTGGAACTCTAAATCAAACACGGTTTGTGCTAGCTCTTTGAAACTTGGCACAATAATGTAGTTCCAAGTTCTATCGCTATGGTTTGTGTCCTATTGAAGTAGCCCCAAGCAGAGACTGACGAGAATCACTTTCATTGAAAGGGGTTGCCAAGCTTCCAAAAAACTACGAGTTTCCTGAAATCTCAGCAAACATTTTTTCACCCAATCTTGATGATACTGGCAGGTAATGATCAGTACACCAATCCCACTTGGCTCACCAAATTTCGTTCTTCTAGGTTAAACCGTTCGTTTGCAGTAACCGTTTTCATGTTTAGGTTTCACTCGGTTTTCTCCTATATGGATACAAGTAGTTGGAACTCTAAATCAAACACGGTTTGTGCTAGCTCTTTGAAACTTGGCACAATAATGTAGTTCCAAGTTCTATCGCTATGATTGGTGTCCTATTGAAGTAGCCCCAAGCAGAGACTGACGAGAATCACTTACATTGAAAGGGGTTGCCAAGCTTCCAAAAAACTACGAGTTTCCTGAAATCTCAGCAAACATTTTTTCACCCAATCTTGATGATACTGGCAGGTAATGATCAGTACACCAATCCCACTTGGCTCACCAAATTTCGTTCTTCTAGGTTAAACCGTTCCTTTGCAGTAACCGTTTTCATGTTTAGGTTTCACTCTGTTTTCTCCTATATGGATACATGTAGTTGGAACTCTAAATCAAACACGGTTTGTGCTAGCTCTTTGAAACATGGCACAATAATGTAGTTCCAAGTTCTATCGCTATGGTTGATGTCCCATTGAAGTAGCCACAAGCAGAGACTGACGAGAATCACTTCCATTGAAAGGGGTTGCCAAGCTTCCAAAAAACTACGAGTTTCCTGAAATCTCAGCAAACATTTTTTCACCCAATCTTGATGATACTGGCAGGTAATGATCAGTACACCAATCCCACTTGGCTCACCAAATTTCGTTCTTCTAGGTTAAACCGTTGCTTTGCAGTAACCGTTTTCATGTTTCGGTTTCACTCTGTTTTCTCCTATATGCATACAAGTAGTTGGAACTCTAAATCAAACACGGTTTGTGCTAGCTCTTTGAAACTTGGCCCAAAAATGTAGTTCCAAGTTCTATCACTATTGTTGGTGTCCCATTGAAGTAGCCCCAAGCAGAGACTGAGGAGAATCACTTTCATTGAAAGGGGTTGCCTAGCTTCCAAAAAACTACGAGTTTCAGGAAATCTCAGCAAACATTTTTTCACCCAATCTTGATGATACTGGCAGGTAATGATCAGTACACCAATCCCACTTGGCTCACCAAATTTCGTTCTTCTAGGTTAAACCGTTCCTTTGCAGGAACCGTTTTCATGTTTAGGTTTCACTCTGTTTTGTCCTATATGGATACATGTAGTTGGAACTCTAAATCAAACACAGTTTGTGCTAGCTCTTTGAAACTTGGCACAATAATGTAGTTCCAAGTTCTATCGCTATGGTTGGTGTCCTATTGAAGTAGCCCCAAGCAGATACTGACGAGAATCACTTTCATTGAAAGGGGTTGCCAAGCTTCCAAAAAAACTACGAGTTTCCTGAAATCTCAGGAAACATTTTTTCACCCAATCTTGATGATACTGGCAGGTAATGATCAGTACACCAATCCCACTTGGCTCACCAAATTTCGTTCTTGTAGGTTAAACCGTTCCTTTGCAGTAACCGTTTTCATGTTTAGGTTTCACTCTGTTTTCTCCTATATGGATACATGTAGTTGGAACTCTAAATCAAACACGGTTTGTGCTAGCTCTTTGAAACTTGGCACAATAATGCAGTTCCAAGTTCTATCGCTATGGTTGGTGGCCTATTGAAGTAGCCATAAGCAGAGACTGACGAGAATCACTTTCATTGAAAGGGGTTGCCAAGCTTCCAAAAAACTATGAGTTTCCTGAAATCTCAGCAAACATTTTTTCACCCAATCTTGATGATACTGGCAGGTAATGATCAGTACACCAATCCCGCTTGGCTCACCAAATTTCGTTCTTCTAGGTTAAACCGTTCCTTTGCAGTAACCGTTTTAATGTTTAGGTTTCACTCTGTTTATTCCTATAGGGATACATGTACTTGGAACTCTAAATCAAACACGGTTTGTGCTAGCTCTTTTAAACTTGGCACAATAATGTAGTTCCAAGTTCTATCGCTATGGTTTGTGTCCTATTGAAGTAGCCCCAAGCAGAGACTGACGAGAATCACTTTCATTGAAAGGGGTTGCCAAGCTTCCAAAAAACTACGAGTTTCCTGAAATGTCAGCAAACATTTTTTCACCCAATCTTGATGATACTGGCAGGTAATGATCAGTACACCAATCCCACTTGGCTCACCAAATTTCGTTCTTCTAGGTTAAACCGTTCGTTTGCAGTAACCGTTTTCATGTTTAGGTTTCACTCGGTTTTCTCCTATATGGATACAAGTAGTTGGAACTCTAAATCAAACACGGTTTGTGCTAGCTCTTTGAAACTTGGCACAATAATGTAGTTCCAAGTTCTATCGCTATGATTGGTGTCCTATTGAAGTAGCCCCAAGCAGAGACTGACGAGAATCTCTTTCATTGAAAGGGGTTGCCAAGCTTCCAAAAAACTACGAGTTTCCTGAAATCTCAGCAAACATTTTTTCACCCAATCTTGATGATACTGGCAGGTAATGATCAGTACACCAATCCCACTTGGCTCACCAAATTTCGTTCTTCTAGGTTAAACCGTTCCTTTGCAGTAACCGTTTTCATGTTTAGGTTTCACTCTGTTTTCTCCTATATGGATACATGTAGTTGGAACTCTAAATCAAACACGGTTTGTGGTAGCTCTTTGAAACTTGGCACAATAATGTAGTTCCAAGTTCTATCGCTATGGTTGATGTCCCATTGAAGTAGCCACAAGCAGAGACTGACGAGAATCACTTCCATTGAAAGGGGTTGCCAAGCTTCCAAAAAACTACGAGTTTCCTGAAATCTCAGAAAACATTTTTTCACCCAATCTTGATGATACTGGCAGGTAATGATCAGTACACCAATCCCACTTGGCTCACCAAATTTCGTTCTTCTAGGTTAAACCGTTCCTTTGCAGTAACCGTTTTCATGTTTAGGTTTCACTCTGTTTTCTCCTATATGGATACACGTAGTTGGAACTCTAAATCAAACACGGTTTGTGCTAGATCTTTGAAACTTGGCACAATAATGTAGTTCCAAGTTCTATCGCAATGGTTGGTGTCCAATCGAAGTAGCCCCAAGCAGAGACTGACGAGAATCACTTTCATTGAAAGGGGTTGCCAAGCTTCCAAAAACTACGAGTTTCCTGAAATCTCAGCAAACATTTTTTCACCCAATCTTGATGATACTGGCAGGTAATGATCAGTACACCAATCCCACTTGGCTCACCAAATTTCGTTCTTCTAGGTTAAACCGTTGCTTTGCAGTAACCGTTTTCATGTTTAGGTTTCACTCGGTTTTTTCCTATATGCATACAAGTAGTTGGAACTCTAAATCAAACACGGTTTGTGCTAGCTCTTTGAAACTTGGCACAATAATGTAGTTCCAAGGTCTATAGCTATGGTTGGTGTCCCATTGAAGTAGCCCCAAGCAGAGACTGACGAGAATCACTTTCATTGAAAGGGGTTGCCAAGCTTCCAAAAAACTACGAGTTTCCTGAAATCTCAGCAAACATTTTTTCACCCAGTCTTGATGATACTGGCAGGTAATGATCAGTACACCAATCCCACTTGGCTCACCAAATTTCGTTCTTCTAGGATAACCGTTCCTTTGCAGTAACCGTTTTCATGTTTAGGATTCACTGTGTTTTCTCCTATATGGATACATGTAGTTGGAACTCTAAATCAAACACGGTTTGTGCTAGCTCTTTGAAACTTGGCACAATAATGTAGTTCCAAGTTCTATCGCTATGGTTGGTGTCCTATTGAAGTAGCCCCAAGCAGAGACTGACGAGAATCACTTTCATTGAAAGGGGTTGCCAAGCTTCCAAAAAACTACGAGTTTCCGTAAATCTCAGCAAACATTTTTTCACCCAATCTTGATGATACTGGCAGGTAATGATCAGTACACCAATCCCACTTGGCTCACCAAATTTCGTTCTTCTAGGTTAAACCGTTCCTTTGCAGTAACCATTTTCATGTTTAGGTTTCACTCTGTTTTCTCCTATATGGATACATGTAGTTGGAACTCTAAATCAAACACGGTTTGTGCTAGCTCTTTGAAACTTGGCACAATAATGTAGTTCCAAGTTCTATCACTATGGTTGATGTCCCATTGAAGTAGCCACAAGCAGAGACTGACGAGAATCACTTCCATTGAAAGGGGTTGCCAAGCTTCCAAAAAACTACGAGTTTCCTGAAATCTCAGCAAACATTTTTTCACCCAATCTTGATCATACTGGCCGGTAATGATCAGTACACCAATCCCACTTGGCTCAACAAATTTCGTTCTTCTAGGTTAAACCGTTCCATTGCAGGAACCGTTTTCATGTTTAGGTTTCACTCTGTTTTCTCTTATATGGATACATGTAGTTGGAACTCTAAATCAAACACGGTTTGTGCTAGCTCTTTGAAACTTGGCCCAATAATGTAGTTCCAAGTTCTAACGCTATGGTTGGTGTCCCATTGAAGTAGCCCCAAGCAGAGACTGACGAGAATCACTTTCATTGAAAGGGGTTGCCAAGCTTCCAAAAAACTACGAGTTTCCGGAAATCTCAGCAAACATTTTTTCACCCAATCTTGATGATACTGGCAGGTAATGATCAGTAAACCAATCCCACTTGGCTCACCAAATTTCGTTCTTCTAGGTTAAACCGTTCCTTTGCAGGAACCGTTTTCATGTTTAGGTTTCACTCTGTTTTCTCCTATATGGATACACGTAGTTGGAACTGTAAATCAAACACGGTTTGTGCTAGATCTTTGAAACTTGGCACAATAATGTAGTTCCAAGTTCTATCGCTATGGTTGGTGTCCAATCGAAACAGCCCCAAGCAGAGACTGACCAGAATCACTGTCATTGAAAGGGGTTGCCAAGCTTCCAAAAAACTACGAGTTTCCTGAAATCTCAGCAAACATTTTTTCACCCAATCTTGATGATACTGGCAGGTAATGATCAGTACACCAATCCCACTTGGCTCACCAAATTTCGTTCTTGTAGGTTAAACCGTTCCTTTGCAGTAACCGTTTTCATGTTTAGGTTTCACTCTGTTTTCTCCTCTATGGATACACGTAGTTGGAACTCTAAATCAAACACGGTTTGTGCTAGATCTTTGAAACTTGGCACAATAATGTAGTTCCAAGTTCTATCGCTATGGTTGGTGTGCAATCGAAGTAGCCCCAAGCAGAGACTGACGAGAATCACTTTCATTGAAAGGGGTTGCCAAGCTTCCAAAAAACTACGAGTTTCCTGAAATCTCAGCAAACATTTTTTCACCCAATCCTGATGATACTGGCAGGTAATGATCAGTACACCAATCCCACTTGGCTCACAAAATTTCTTTCTTCTAGGTTAAACCGTTCCTTTGCAGTAACCGTTTTCATGTTTAGGTTTCACTCTGTTTTCTCCTATATGGATACATGTAGTTGGAACTCTAAATCAAACACGGTTTGTGCTAGCTCTTTGAAACTTGGCCCAATAATGTAGTTCCAAGTTCTATAGCTATGGTTGGTGTCCCATTGAAGTAGCCCCAAGCAGAGACTGAGGAGAATCACTTTCATTGAAAGGGGTTGCCAAGCTTCCAAAAAACTACGAGTTTCCGGAAATCTCAGCAAACATTTTTTCACCCAATCTTGATGATACTGGCAGGTAATGATAAGTACACCAATCCCACTTGGCTCACCAAATTTCGTTCTTCTAGGTTAAACCGTTCCTTTGCAGTAACCGTTTTCATGTTTAGGTTTCACTCTGTTTTCTCCTATATGGATACACGTAGTTGGAACTCTAAATCAAACACGGTTTGTGCTAGATCTTTGAAACTTGGCACAATAATGTAGTTCCAAGTTCTATCGCTATGGTTGGTGTCCAATCGAAGAAGCCCCAAGCAGAGACTGACGAGAATCACTTTCATTGAAAGGGGTTGCCAAGCTTCCAAAAAACTACGAGTTTCCTGAAATCTCAGCAAACATTTTTTCACCCAATCTTGATTATACTGGCAGGTAATGATCAGTACACCAATCCCACTTGGCTCACCAAATTACGTTCTTCTAGGTTAAACCGTTCCTTTGCAGTAACCATTTTCATGTTTAGGTTTCACTCGGTTTTCTCCTATACGGATACAAGTAGTTGGAACTCTAAATCAAACACGGTTTGTGCTAGCTCTTTGAAACTTGGCCCAATAATGTAGTTCCAAGTTCTATCGCTATGGTTGGTGTCCCATTGAAGTAGCCATAAGCAGAGACTGACGAGAATCACTTTCATTGAAAGGGGTTGCCAAGCTTCCAAAAAACTACGAGTTTCAGGAAATCTCAGCAAACATTTTTTCACCCAATCTTGATGATACTGGCAGGTAATGATCAGTACACCAATCCCACTTGGCTCACCAAATTTCTTTCTTCTAGGTTAAACCGTTCCTTTGCAGGAACCGTTTTCATGTTTAGGTTTCACTCTGTTTTCTCCTAAATGGATACATGTAGTTGGAACTCTAAATCAAACATGGTTTGTGCTAGCTCTTTGAAACTTGGCACAATAATGCAGTTCCAAGTTCTATCGCTATTGTTTGTGTCCTATTGCAGTAGCCCCAAGCAGAGACTGACGAGAATCACTTTCATTGAAAGGGGTTGCCAAGCTTCCAAAAAACTACGAGTTTCCTGAAATCTCAGCAAACATTTTTTCACCCAATCCTGATGATACTGGCAGGTAATGATCAGTACACCAATCCCACTTGGCTCACCAAATTTCGTTCTTCTAGGTTAAACCGTTCCTTTGCAGTAACCGTTTTCATGTTTAGGTTTCACTTTGTTTTCTCCTATATGGATACATGTAGTTGGAACTCTAAATCAAACACGGTTTGTGCTAGCTCTTTGAAACTTGGCACAATAATATAGTTCCAAGTTCTATCGCTATGGTTGGTGTCCTATTGAAGTAGCCATAAGCAGAGACTGACGAGAATCACTTTCATTGAAAGGGGTTGCCAAGCTTCCAAAAAACTATGAGTTTCCTGAAATCTCAGCAAACATTTTTTCACCCAATCTTGATGATACTGGCAGGTAATGATCAGTACACCAATCCCGCTTGGCTCACCAAATTTCTTTCTTCTAGGTTAAAGCGTTCCTTTGCAGTAACCGTTTTCATGTTTAGGTTTCACTCTGTTTTCTCCTATAGGGATACATGTAGTTGGAACTCTAAATCAAACACGGTTTGTGCTAGCTCTTTGAAACTTGGCACAATAATGTAGTTCCAAGTTCTATCGCTACGGTTGGTGTCCTATTGAAGTAGCCATAAGCAGAGACTGACGAGAATCACTTTCATTGAAAGGGGTTGCCAAGCTTCCAAAAAACTACGAGTTTCTTGAAATCTCAGCAAACATTTTTTCACCCAATCTTGATGATACTGGCAGGTAATGATCAGTACACCAATCCCGCTTGGCTCACCAAATTTCGTTCTTCTAGGTTAAACCGTTCCTTTGCAGTAACCGTTTTCATGTTTAGGTTTCACTCTGTTTTCTCCTATAGGGATACATGTACTTGGAACTCTAAATCAAACACGGTTTGTGCTAGCTCTTTTAAACTTGGCACAATAATGTAGTTCCAAGTTCTATCGCTAAGGTTTGTGTCCCATTGAAGTAGCCCCAAGCAGAGACTGACGAGAATCACTTTCATTGAACGGGGTTGCCAAGCTTCCAAAAAACTACGAGTTTCCTGAAATCTCAGCAAACATTTTTTCACCCAATCTTGATGATACTGGCAGGTAATGATCAGTACACCAATCCCACTTGGCTCACCAAATTTCGTTCTTCTAGGTTAAACCGTTCCTTTGCAGTAACCGTTTTCATGTTTAGGTTTCACTCGGTTTTCTCCTATATGGATACAAGTAGTTGGAACTCTAAATCAAACACGGTTTGTGCTAGATCTTTGAAACTTGGCACAATAATGTAGTTCCAAGTTCTATCGCTATGATTGGTGTCCTATTGAAGTAGCCCCAAGCAGAGACTGACGAGAATCACTTTCATTGAAAGGGGTTGCCAAGCTTCCAAAAAACTACGAGTTTCCTGAAATCTCAGCAAACATTTTTTCACCCAATCTTGATGATACTGGCAGGTAATGATCAGTACACCAATCCCACTTGGCTCACCAAATTTCGTTCTTCTAGGTTAAACCGTTCCTTTGCAGTAACCGTTTTCATGTTTAGGTTTCACTCTGTTTTCTCCTATATGGATACATGTAGTTGGAACTCTAAATCAAACACGGTTTGTGCTAGCTCTTTGAAACTTGGCACAATAATGTAGTTCCAAGTTCTATCGCTATGGTTGATGTCCCATTGAAGTAGCCACAAGCAGAGACTGACGAGAATCACTTCCATTGAAAGGGGTTGCCAAGCTTCCAAAAAACTACGAGTTTCCTGAAATCTCAGCAAACATTTTTTCACCCAATCTTGATGATACTGGCAGGTAATGATCAGTACACCAATCCCACTTGGCTCACCAAATTTCGTTCTTCTAGGTTAAACCGTTCCTTTGCAGTAACCGTTTTCATGTTTAGGTTTCACTCTGTTTTCTCCTATGTGCATACAAGTAGTTGGAACTCTAAATCAAACACGGTTTGTGCTAGCTCTTTGAAACTTGGCCCAATAATGTAGTTCCAAGTTCTATCGCTATTGTTGGTGTCCCATTGAAGTAGCCCCAAGCAGAGACTGACGAGAATCTCTTTCATTGAAAGGGGTTGCCAAGCTTCCAAAAAACTACGAGTTTCCTGAAATCTCAGCAAACATTTTTTCACCCAATCTTGATGATACTGGCAGGTAATGATCAGTACACCAATCCCACTTGGCTCACCAAATTTCGTTCTTCTAGGTTAAACCGTTCCTTTGCAGTAACCGTTTTCATGTTTAGGTTTCACTCTGTTTTCTCCCAAACGGATACATGTAGTTGGAACTCTAAATCAAACACGGTTTGTGCTAGCTCTTTGAAACTTGGCACAATAATGTAGTTCCAAGTTCTATCGCTATGGTTGATGTCCCATTGAAGTAGCCACAAGCAGAGACTGACGAGAATCACTTCCATTGAAAGGGGTTGCCAAGCTTCCAAAAAACTACGAGTTTCCTGAAATCTCAGAAAACATTTTTTCACCCAATCTTGATGATACTGGCAGGTAATGATCAGTACACCAATCCCACTTGGCTCACTAAATTTCGTTCTTCTAGGTTAAACCGTTGCTTTGCAGTAACCGTTTTCATGTTTAGGTTTCACTCGGTTTTCTCCTATATGCATACAAGTAGTTGGAACTCTAAATCAAACACGGTTTGTGCTAGCTCTTTGAAACTTGGCCCAATAATGTAGTTCCAAGTTCTATCGGTAAGGTTTGTGTCCCATTGAAGTAGCCCCAAGCAGAGACTGACGAGAATCACTTTCATTGAACGGGGTTGCCAAGCTTCCAAAAAACTACGAGTTTCCTGAAATCTCAGCAAACATTTTTTCACCCAATCTTGATGATACTGGCAGGTAATGATCAGTACACCAATCCCACTTGGCTTACCAAATTTCGTTCTTCTAGGTTAAACCGTTCCTTTGCAGTAACCGTTTTCATGTTTAGGTTTCACTCGGTTTTCTCCTATATGGATACAAGTAGTTGGAACTCTAAATCAAACACGGTTTGTGCTAGCTCTTTGAAACTTGGCACAATAATGTAGTTCCAAGTTCTATAGCTATGGTTGGTGTCCCATTGAAGTAGCCCCAAGCAGAGACTGACGAGAATCACTTTCATTGAAAGGGGTTGCCAAGCTTCCAAAAAACTACGAGTTTCAGGAAATCTCAGCAAACATTTTTTCACCCAGTCTTGATGAACTGGCAGGTAATGATCAGTACACCAATCCCACTTGGCTCACCAAATTTCGTTCTTCTAGGATAAACGTTCCTTTGCAGTAACCGTTTTCATGTTTAGGATTCACTGTGTTTTCTCCTATATGGATACATGTAGTTGGAACTCTAAATCAAACACGGTTTGTGCTAGCTCTTTGAAACTTGGCACAATAATGTAGTTCCAAGTTCTATCGCTATGGTTGGTGTCCTATTGAAGTAGCCCCAAGCAGAGACTGACGAGAATCACTTTCATTGAAAGGGGTTGCCAAGCTTCCAAAAAACTACGAGTTTCCTGAAATCTCAGCAAACATTTTTTCACCCAATCTTGATGATACTGGCAGGTAATGATCAGTACACCAATCCCACTTGGCTCACCAAATTTCGTTCTTCTAGGATAACCGTTCCTTTGCAGTAACCGTTTTCATGTTTAGGATTCACTGTGTTTTCTCATATATGGATACATGTAGTTGGAACTCTAAATCAAACACGGTTTGTGCTAGCTCTTTGAAACTTGGCACAATAATGTAGTTCCAAGTTCTATCGCTATGGTTGGTGTCCTATTGAAGTAGCCCCAAGCAGAGACTGACGAAAATCACTTTCATTGAAAGGGGTTGCCAAGCTTCCAAAAAACTACGAGTTTCCTGAAATCTCAGCAAACATTTTTTCACCCAATCTTGATGATACTGGCAGGTAATGATCAGTACACCAATCCCACTTGGCTCACCAAATTTCGTTCTTCTAGGTTAAACCGTTCCTTTGCAGTAACCGTTTTCATGTTTAGGTTTCACTCTGTTTTCTCCTATATGGATACACGTAGTTGGAACTCTAAATCAAACACGGTTTGTGCTAGATCTTTGAAACATGGCACAATAATGTAGTTCCAAGTTCTATCGCTATGGTTGGTGTCCAATCGAAGAAGCCCTAAGCAGAGACTGACGAGAATCACTTTCATTGAAAGGGGTTGCCAAGCTTCCAAAAAACTACGAGTTTCCTGAAATCTCAGCAAACATTTTTTCACCCAATCTTGATTATACTGGCAGGTAATGATCAGTACACCAATCCCACTTGGCTCACCAAATTACGTTCTTCTAGGTTAAACCGTTCCTTTGCAGTAACCATTTTCATGTTTAGGTTTCACTCGGTTTTCTCCTATATGGATACAAGTAGTTGGAACTCTAAATCAAACACGGTTTGTGCTAGCTCTTTGAAACTTGGCCCAATAATGTAGTTCCAAGTTCTATCGCTATGGTTGGTGTCCCATTGAAGTAGCCCCAAGCAGAGACTGAGGAGAATCACTTTCATTGAAAGGGGTTGCCAAGCTTCCAAAAAACTACGAGTTTCAGGAAATCTCAGCAAACATTTTTTCACCCAATCTTGATGATACTGGCAGGTAATGATCAGTACACCAATCCCACTTGGCTCACCAAATTTCGTTCTTCTAGGTTAAACCGTTCCTTTGCAGGAACCGTTTTCATGTTTAGGTTTCACTCTGTTTTGTCCTATATGGATACATGTAGTTGGAACTCTAAATCAAACACGGTTTGTGCTAGCTCTTTGAAACTTGGCACAATAATATAGTTCCAAGTTCTATCGCTATGGTTGGTGTCCTATTGAAGTAGCCATAAGCAGAGACTGACGAGAATCACTTTCATTGAAAGGGGTTGCCAAGCTTCCAAAAAACTATGAGTTTCCTGAAATCTCAGCAAACATTTTTTCACCCAATCTTGATGATACTGGCAGGTAATGATCAGTACACCAATCCCGCTTGGCTCACCAAATTTCTTTCTTCTAGGTTAAAGCGTTCCTTTGCAGTAACCGTTTTCATGTATAGGTTTCACTCTGTTTTCTCCTATAGGGATACATGTAGTTGGAACTCTAAATCAAACACGGTTTGTGCTAGCTCTTTGAAACTTGGCACAATAATGTAGTTCCAAGTTCTATCGCTACGGTTGGTGTCCTATTGAAGTAGCCATAAGCAGAGACTGACGAGAATCACTTTCATTGAAAGGGGTTGCCAAGCTTCCAAAAAACTACGAGTTTCCTGAAATCTCAGCAAACATTTTTTCACCCAATCTTGATGATACTGGCAGGTAATGATCAGTACACCAATCCCGCTTGGCTCACCAAATTTCGTTCTTCTAGGTTAAACCGTTCCTTTGCAGTAACCGTTTTCATGTTTAGGTTTCACTCTGTTTTCTCCTATAGGGATACATGTACTTGGAACTCTAAATCAAACACGGTTTGTGCTAGATCTTTGAAACTTGGCACAATAATGTAGTTCCAAGTTCTATCGCTAAGGTTTGTGTCCCATTGAAGTAGCCCCAAGCAGAGACTGACGAGAATCACTTTCATTGAACGGGGTTGCCAAGCTTCCAAAAAACTACGAGTTTCCTGAAATCTCAGCAAACATTTTTTCACCCAATCTTGATAATACTGGCAGGTAATGATCAGTACACCAATCCCACTTGGCTCACCAAATTTCGTTCTTCTAGGTTAAACCGTTCCTTTGCAGTAACCGTTTTCATGTTTAGGTTTCACTCGGTTTTCTCCTATATGGATACATGTAGTTGGAACTCTAAATCAAACACGGTTTGTGCTAGCTTTTTGAAACTTGGCACAATAATGTAGTTCCAAGTTCTATAGCTATGATTGGTGTCTCATTGAAGTAGCCCCAAGCAGAGACTGACGAGAATCACTTTCATTGAAAGGGGTTGCCAAGCTTCCAAAAAACTACGAGTTTCCTGAAATCTCAGCAAACATTTTTTCACCCAGTCTTGATGATACTGGCAGGTAATGATCACTACACCAATCCCGCTTGGCTCACGAAATTTCGTTCTTCTAGGATAACCGTTCCTTTGCAGTAACCGTTTTCATGTTTAGGATTCACTGTGTTTTCTCCTATATGGATACATGTAGTTGGAACTCTAAATCAAACACGGTTTGTGCTAGCTCTTTGAAACTTGGCACAATAATGTAGTTCCAAGTTCTATCGCTATGGTTGGTGTCCTATTGAAGTAGCCCCAAGCAGAGACTGACGAGAATCACTTTCATTGAAAGGGGTTGCCAAGCTTCCAAAAAACTACGAGTTTCCTGAAATCTCAGCAAACATTTTTCACCCAATCTTGATGATACTGGCAGGTAATGATCAGTACACCAATCCCACTTGGCTCACCAAATTTCGTTCTTCTAGGTTAAACCGTTCCTTTGCAGTAACCATTTTCATGTTTAGGTTTCACTCTGTTTTCTCCTATATGGATACATGTAGTTGGAACTCTAAATCAAACACGGTTTGTGCTAGCTCTTTGAAACTTGGCACAATAATGTAGTTCCAAGTTCTATCGCTATGGTTGATGTCCCATTGAAGTAGCCACAAGCAGAGACTGACGAGAATCACTTCCATTGAAAGTGGTTGCCAAGCTTCCAAAAAACTACGAGTTTCCTGAAATCTCAGCAAACATTTTTTCACCCAATCTTGATCATACTGGCCGGTAATGATCAGTACACCAATCCCACTTGGCTCAACAAATTTCGTTCTTCTAGGTTAAACCGTTCCTTTGCAGGAACCGTTTTCATGTTTAGGTTTCACTCTGTTTTCTCCTCTATGGATACACGTAGTTGGAACTCTAAATCAAACACGGTTTGTGCTAGCTCTTTGAAACTTGGCACAATAATGTAGTTCCAAGTTCTATCGCTATGGTTGGTGTCCAATCGAAGTAGCCCCAAGCAGAGACTGACCAGAATCACTTTCATTGAAAGGGGTTGCCAAGCTTCCAAAAACTACGAGTTTCCTGAAATCTCAGCAAACATTTTTTCACCCAATCTTGATGATACTGGCAGGTAATGATCAGTACACCAATCCCACTTGGCTCACCAAATTTCGTTCTTCTAGGTTAAACCGTTCCTTTGCAGTAACCGTTTTCATGTTTAGGTTTCACTCTGTTTTCTCCTCTATGGATACACGTAGTTGGAACTCTAAATCAAACACGGTTTGTGCTAGATCTTTGAAACTTGGCACAATAATGTAGTTCCAAGTTCTATCGCTATGTTTGGTGTCCAATCGAAGTAGCCCCAAGCAGAGACTGAGGAGAATCACTTTCATTGAAAGGGGTTGCCAAGCTTCCAAAAAACTACGAGTTTCCTGAAATCTCAGCAAACATTTTTTCACCCAATCCTGATGATACTGGCAGGTAATGATCAGTACACCAATCCCACTTGGCTCACCAAATTTCTTTCTTCTAGGTTAAACCGTTCCTTTGCAGTAACCGTTTTCATGTTTAGGTTTCACTCTGTTTTCTCCTATATGGATACATGTAGTTGGAACTCTAAATCAAACACGGTTTGTGCTAGCTCTTTGAAACTTGGCCCAATATTTTAGTTCCAAGTTCTATCGCTATGGTTGGTGTCCCATTGAAGTAGCCCCAAGCAGAGACTGAGGAGAATCACTTTCATTGAAAGGGGTTGCCAAGCTTCCAAAAAACTACGAGTTTCCGGAAATCTCAGCAAACATTTTTTCACCCAATCTTGATGATACTGGCAGGTAATGATCAGTACACCAATCCCACTTGGCTCAACAAATTTCGTTCTTCTAGGTTAAACCGTTCCTTTGCAGTAACCGTTTTCATGTTTAGGTTTCAGTCTGTTTTCTCCTATATGGATACATGTATTTGGAACTCTAAACCAAACACGGTTTGTGCTAGCTCTTTGAAACTTGGCACAAAAATGTAGTTCCAACTTCTATCGCTATGGTTTGTGTCCTATTGAAGTAGTCCCAAGCAGAGACTGACGAGAATCACTTTCATTGAAAGGGGTTGCCAAGCTTCCAAAAAACTACGAGTTTCCTGAAATCTCAGCAAACATTTTTTCACCCAATCCTGATGATACTGGCAGGTAATGATCAGTACACCAATCCCACTTGGCTCACCAAATTTCTTTCTTCTAGGTTAAACCGTTCCTTTGCAGTAACCGTTTTCATGTTTAGGTTTCACTCTGTTTTCTCCTATATGGATACATGTAGTTGGAACTCTAAATCAAACACGGTTTGTACTAGCTCTTTGAAACTTGGCCCAATAATGTAGTTCCAAGTTCTATCGCTATGGTTGGTGTCCCATTGAAGTAGCCCCAAGCAGAGACTGAGGAGAATCACTTTCATTGAAAGGGGTTGCCAAGCTTCCAAAAAACTACGAGTTTCCGGAAATCTCAGCAAACATTTTTTCACCCAATCTTGATGATACTGGCAGGTAATGATCAGTACACCAATCCCACTTGGCTCACCAAATTTCGTTCTTCTAGGTTAAACCGTTCCTTTGCAGGAACCTTTTTCTTGTTTAGGTTTCACTCGGTTTTCTCCTATATGGATACATGTAGTTGGAACTCTAAATCAAACACGGTTTGTGCTAGCTCTTTGAAACTTGGCACAATAATGTAGTTCCAAGTTCTATCGCTATGGTTGGTGTCCTATTGAAGTAGCCCCAAGCAGATACTGACGAGAATCACTTTCATTGAAAGGGGTTGCCAAGCTTCCAAAAAAACTACGAGTTTCCTGAAATCTCAGCAAACATTTTTTCACCCAAACTTGATGATACTGGCAGGTAATGATCAGTACACCAATCCCACTTGGCTCACCAAATTTCGTTCTTCTAGGTTAAACCGTTCCTTTGCAGTAACAGTTTTCATGTTTAGGTTTCACTCTGTTTTCTCCTATATGGATACATGTAGTTGGAACTCTAAATCAAACACGGTTTGTGCTCGCTCTTTGAAACTTGGCACAATAATGCAGTTCCAAGTTCTATCGCTATTGTTTGTGTCCTATTGCAGTAGCTCCAAGCAGAGACTGACGAGAATCACTTTCATTGAAAGGGGTTGCCAAGCTTCCAAAAAACTACGAGTTTCCTGAAATCTCAGCAAACATTTTTTCACCCAATCTTGATGATACTGGCAGGTAATGATCAGTACACCAATCCCACTTGGCTCACCAAATTGGTTCTTCTAGGTTAAACCGTTCCTTTGCAGTAACCGTTTTCATGTTTAGGTTTCACTCTGTTTTCTCCTATATGGATACATGTATTTGGAACTCTAAATCAAACACGGTTTGTGCTAGCTCTTTGAAACGTGGCACAAAAATGTAGTTCCAACTTCTATCGCTATGGTTTGTGTCCTATTGAAGTAGCCCCAAGCAGAGACTGACGAGAATCACTTTCATTGAACGGGGTTGCCAAGCTTCCAAAAAACTACGAGTTTCCTGAAATCTCAGCAAACATTTTTTCACCCAATCCTGATGATACTGGCAGGTAATGATCAGTACACCAATCCCACTTGGCTCACCAAATTTCTTTCTTCTAGGTTAAAGCGTTCCTTTGCAGTAACCGTTTTCATGTTTAGGTTTCACTCTGTTTTCTCCTATATGGATACATGTAGTTGGAACTCTAAATCAAACACGGTTTGTGCTAGCTCTTTGAAACTTGGCACAATAATGTAGTTCCAAGTTCTATCGCTATGGTTGATGTCCTATTGAAGTAGCCCCAAGCAGAGACTGATGAGAATCACTTTCATTGAAAGGGGTTGCCAAGCTTCCAAAAAACTACGAGTTTCCTGAAATCTCAGCAAACATTTTTTCACCCAATCTTGATGATACTTGCAGGTAATGATCACGGCACCAATCCCACTTGGCTCACCAAATTTCGTTCTTCTAGGGTAAACCGTTCCTTTGCAGTAACCGTTTTTATGTTTAGGTTTCACTCTGTTTTCTCCTATATGGATACATGTAGTTGGAACTCTAAATCAAACACGGTTTGTGCTAGCTCTTTGAAACTTGGCACAATAATGTAGTTCCAAGTTCTATCGCTATGGTTGATGTCCTATTGAAGTAGCCCCAAGCAGAGACTGACGAGAATCACTTTCATTGAAAGGGGTTGCCAAGCTTCCAAAATACTACGAGTTTCCTGAAATCTCAGCAAACATTTTTTCACCCAATCTTGATGATCCTGGCCGGTAATGATCAGTACACCAATCCCACTTGGCTCACCAAATTTCGTTCTTCTAGGTTAAACCGTTCCTTTGCCGTAACCGTTTTCATGTTTAGGTTTCACTCTGTTTTCTCCTATATGGATACATGTATTTGGAACTCTAAATCAAACACGGTTTGTGCTAGTCTTTGAAACTTGGCACAATAATGTAGTTCCAAGTTCTATCGCTATGGTTGGTATCCTATTGAAGTAGCCCCAAGCAGAGACTGACGAGAATCACTTTCATTGAAAGGGGTTGCCAAGCTTCCAAAAAACTACGAGTTTCCGGAAATCTCAGCAAACATTTTTTCACCCAATCTTGATGATACTGGCAGGTAATGATCAGTACACCAATCCCACTTGGCTCAACAAATTTCGTTCTTCTAGGTTAAACCGTTCCTTTGCAGTAACCGTTTTCATGTTTAGGTTTCACTCGGTTTTCTCCTATATGGATACAAGTAGTTGGAACTCTAAATCAAACACGGTTTGTGCTAGCTCTTTGAAACTTGGCCCAATAATGTAGTTCCAAGTTCTATCGCTATGGTTGGTGTCCCATTGAAGTAGCCCCAAGCAGAGACTGAGGAGAATCACTTTCATTGAAAGGGGTTGCCAAGCTTCCAAAAAACTACGAGTTTCAGGAAATCTCAGCAAACATTTTTTCACCCAATCTTGATGATACTGGCAGGTAATGATCAGTACACCAATCCCACTTGGCTCACCAAATTTCGTTCTTCTAGGTTAAACCGTTCCTTTGCAGGAACCGTTTTCATGTTTAGGTTTCACTCTGTTTTCTCCTATATGGATACATGTAGTTGGAACTCTAAATCAAACACGGTTTGTGCTAGCTCTTTGAAACTTGGCACAATAATGCAGTTCCAAGTTCTATCGCTATTTTTTGTGTCCTATTGAAGTAGCCCCAAGCAGATACTGACGAGAATCACTTTCATTGAAAGGGGTTGCCAAGCTTCCAAAAAAACTACGAGTTTCCTGAAATCTCAGCAAACATTTTTTCACCCAAACTTGATGATACTGGCAGGTAATGATCAGTACACCAATCCCACTTGGCTCACCAAATTTCGTTCTTCTAGGTTAAACCGTTCCTTTGCAGTAACTGTTTTCATGTTTAGTTTTCACTCTGTTTTCTCCTATATGGATACATGTAGTTGGAACTCTAAATCAAACACGGTTTGTGCTCGCTCTTTGAAACTTGGCACAATAATGCAGTTCCAAGTTCTATCGCTATTGTTTGTGTCCTATTGCAGTAGCCCCAAGCAGAGACTGACGAGAATCACTTTCATTGAAAGGGGTTGCCAAGCTTCCAAAAAACTACGAGTTTCCTGAAATCTCAGCAAACATTTTTTCACCCAATCTTGATGATACTTGCAGGTAATGATCACGGCACCAATCCCACTTGGCTCACCAAATTTCGTTCTTCTAACTTAAACCGTTCCTTTGCAGTAACCGTTTTCATGTTTAGGTTTCACTCTGTTTTCTCCTATATGGATACATGTAGTTGGAACTCTAAATCAAACACGGTTTGTGCTAGCTCTTTGAAACTTGGCACAATAATGTAGTTCCAAGTTCTATCGCTATGGTTGATGTCCTATTGCAGTAGCCCCAAGCAGAGACTGACGAGAATCACTTTCATTGAAAGGGGTTGCCAAGCTTCCAAAATACTACGAGTTTCCTGAAATCTCAGCAAACATTTTTTCACCCAATCTTGATGATCCTGGCCGGTAATGATCAGTACACCAATCCCACTTGGCTCACCAAATTTCGTTCTTCTAGGTTAAACCGTTCCTTTGCAGTAACCGTTTTAATGTTTAGGTTTCACTCTGTTTTCTCCTATATGGATACATGTATTTGGAACTCTAAATCAAACACGGTTTGTGCTAGTCTTTGAAACTTGGCACAATAATGTAGTTCCAAGTTCTATCGCTATGGTTGGTATCCTATCGAAGTAGCCCCAAGCAGAGACTGACGAGAATCACTTTCATTGAAAGGGGTTGCCAATCTTCCAAAAAACTACGAGTTTCCTGAAATCTCAGCAAACATTTTTTCACCCAATCTTGATGATACTGGCAGGTAATGATCAGTACACCAATCCCACTTGGCTCACCAAATTTCGTTCTTCTAGGTTAAACCGTTCCTTTGCAGTAACCGTTTTCATGTTTAGGTTTCACTCGGTTTTCTCCTATATGGATACAAGTAGTTGGAACTCTAAATCAAACACGGTTTGTGCTAGCTCTTTGAAACTTGGCCCAATAATGTAGTTCCAAGTTCTATCGCTATGGTTGGTGTCCCATTGAAGTAGCCCCACGCAGAGACTGAGGAGAATCACTTTCATTGAAAGGGGTTGCCAAGCTTCCAAAAAACTACGAGTTTCAGGAAATCTCAGCAAACATTTTTTCACCCAATCTTGATGATACTGGCAGGTAATGATCAGTACACCAATCCCACTTGGCTCACCAAATTTCGTTCTTCTAGGTTAAACCGTTCCTTTGCAGGAACCGTTTTCATGTTTAGGTTTCACTCTGTTTTCTCCTATATGGATACATGTAGTTGGAACTCTAATCAAACACGGTTTGTGCTAGCTCTTTGAAACTTGGCACAATAATGCAGTTCCAAGTTCTATCGCTATTTTTTGTGTCTTATTGAAGTAGCCCCAAGCAGATACTGACGAGAATCACTTTCATTGATAGGGGTTGCCAAGCTTCCAAAAAAACTACGAGTTTCCTGAAATCTCAGCAAACATTTTTTCACCCAAACTTGATGATACTGGCAGGTAATGATCAGTACACCAATCCCACTTGGCTCACCAAATTTCGTTCTTCTAGGTTAAACCGTTCCTTTGCAGTAACCGTTTTCATGTTTAGGTTTCACTCTGTTTTCTCCTATATGGATACATGTATTTGGAACTCTAAATCAAACACGGTTTGTGCTAGCTCTTTGAAGCTTGGCACAAAAATATAGTTCCAACTTCTATCGCTATGGTCGATGTCCTACTGAAGTAGCCCCAAGCAGAGACTGATGAGAATCACTTTCATTGAAAGGGGTTGCCAAGCTTCCAAAAAACTACGAGTTTCCTGAAATCTCAGCAAACATTTTTTCACCCAATCTTGATGATACTTGCAAGTAATGATCACGGCACCAATCCCACTTGGCTCACCAAATTTCGTTCTTCTAGGGTAAACCGTTCCTTTGCAGTAACCGTTTTCATGTTTAGGTTTCACTCTGTTTTCTCCTATATGGATACATGTAGTTGGAACTCTAAATCAAACACGGTTTGTGCTAGCTCTTTTAAATTTGGCACAATAATGTAGTTCCAAGTTCTATCGCTATGGTTGATGTCCTATTGAAGTAGCCCCAAGCAGAGACTGACGAGAATCACTTTCATTGAAAGGGGTTGCCAAGCTTCCAAAAAACTACGAGTTTCCTGAAATCTCAGCAAACATTTTTTAACCCAATCTTGATGATACTTTCAGGTAATGATCACGGCACCAATCCCACTTGGCTCACCAAATTTCGTTCTTCTATGTTAAACCGTTCCTTTGCAGTAACCGTTTTCATGTTTAGGTTTCACTCTGTTTTCTCCTATATGGATACATGTATTTGGAACTCTAAATCAAACACGGTTTGTGCTAGTCTTTGAAACTTGGCACAATAATGTAGTTCCAAGTTCTATCGCTATGGTTGGTGTCCTATCGAAGTAGCCCCAAGCAGAGACTGACGAGAATCACTTTCATTGAAAGGGGTTGCCAATCTTCCAAAAAACTACGAGTTTCTGGAAATCTCAGCAAACATTTTTTCACCCAATCTTGATGATACTGGCAGGTAATGATCAGTACACCAATCCCACTTGGCTCACCAAATTTCGTTCTTCTAGGTTAAACCGTTCCTTTGCAGGAACCATTTTCATGTTTAGGTTTCACTCTGTTTTCTCCTATATGGATACATGTAGTTGGAACTCTAAATCAAACACGGTTTGTGCTAGCTCGTTGAAACTTGGCACAATAATGTAGTTCCAAGTTCTATCGCTATGGTTGGTGTCCTATTGAAGTAGCCCCAAGCAGATACTGACGAGAATCACTTTCATTGAAAGGGGTTGCCAAGCTTCCAAAAAGCTACGAGTTTCCTGAAATCTCAGCAAACATTTTTTCAACCAAACTTGATGATACTGGCAGGTAATGATCAGTACACCAATCCCACTTGGCTCACCAAATTTCGTTCTTCTAGGTTAAACCGTTGCTTTGCAGTAACTGTTTTCATGTTTAGGTTTCACTCTGTTTTCTCCTATATGGATACATGTAGTTGGAACTCTAAATCAAACACGGTTTTTGCTCGCTCTTTGAAACTTGGCACAATAATGCAGTTCCAAGTTCTATCGCTATTGTTTGTGTCCTATTGCAGTAGCCCCAAGCAGAGACTGACGAGAATCACTTTCATTGAACGGGGTTGCCAAGCTTCCAAAAAACTACGAGTTTCCTGAAATCTCAGCAAACATTTTTTCACCCAATCTTGATGATACTTGCAGGTAATGATCACGGCACCAATCCCACTTGGCTCACCAAATTTCGTTCTTCTAGGTTAAACCGTTCCTTTGCAGGAACCGTTTTCATGTTTAGGTTTCACTCTGTTTTCTCCTATATGGATACATGTAGTTGGAACTGTAAATCAAACACGGTTTGTGCTAGCTCTTTGAAACTTGGCACAATAATGTAGTTCCAAGTTCTATCGCTATGGTTGATGTCCTATTGAAGTAGCCCCAAGCAGAGACTGACGAGAATCACTTTCATTGAAAGGCGTTGCCAAGCTTCCAAAAAACTACGAGTTTCCTGAAATCTCAGCAAACATTTTTTCACCCAATCTTGATGATCCTGGCCGGTAATGATCAGTACAATAATCCCACTAGGCTCACCAAATTTCGTTCTTCTAGGTTAAACCGTTCCTTTGCAGTAACCGTTTTCATGTTTAGGTTTCACTCTGTTTTCTCCTATATGGATACATGTATTTGGAACTCTAAATCAAACACGGTTTGTGCTAGTCTTTGAAACTTGGCGCAATAATGTAGTTCCAAGTTCTATCGCTATGGTTGGTGTCCTATCGAAGTAGCCCCAAGCAGAGACTGACGAGAATCACTTTCATTGAAAGGGGTTGCCAATCTTCCAAAAAACTACGAGTTTCCTGAAATCTCAGCAAACATTTTTTCACCCAATCCTGATGATACTGGCAGGTAATGATCAGTACACCAATCCCACTTGGCTCACCAAATTTCGTTCTTCTAGGTTAAACCGTTCCTTTGCAGTAACCGTTTTCATGTTTAGGTTTCACTCGGTTTTCTCCTATATGGATACAAGTAGTTGGAACTCTAAATCAAACACGGTTTGTGCTAGCTCTTTGATACTAGGCCCAATAATGTAGTTCCAAGTTCTATCGCTATGGTTGGTGTCCCATTGAAGTAGCCCCAAGAAGAGACTGAGGAGAATCACTTTCATTGAAAGGGGTTGCCAAGCTTCCAAAAAACTACGAGTTTCAGGAAATCTCAGCAAACATTTTTTCCCCCAATCTTGATGATACTGGCAGGTAATGATCAGTACACCAATCCCACTTGGCTCACCAAATTTCGTTCTTCTAGGTTAAACCGTTCCTTTGCAGGAACCATTTTCATGTTTAGGTTTCACTCTGTTTTCTCCTATATGGATACATGTAGTTGGAACTCTAAATCAAACACGGTTTGTGCTAGCTCTTTGAAACTTGGCACAATAATGTAGTTCCAAGTTCTATCGCTATGGTTGGTGTCCGATTGAAGTAGCCCCAATCAGATACTGACGAGAATCACTTTCATTGAAAGGGGTTGCCAAGCTTCCAAAAAAACTACGAGTTTCCTGAAATCTCAGCAAACATTTTTTCACCCAAACTTGATGATACTGGCAGGTAATGATCAGTACACCAATCCCACTTGGCTCACCAAATTTCGTTCTTCTAGGTTAAACCGTTCCTTTGCAGTAACCGTTTTCATGTTTAGGTTTCACTCTGTTTTCTCCTATATGGATACATGTAGTTGGAACTCTAAATCAAACACGGTTTGTGCTCGCTCTTTGAAACTTGGCACAATAATGCAGTTCCAAGTTCTATCGCTATTGTTTGTGTCCTATTGCAGTAGCCCCAAGCAGAGACTGACGAGAATCACTTTCATTGAAAGGGGTTGCCAAGCTACCAAGAAACTACGAGTTTCCTGAAATCTCAGCAAACATTTTTTCACCCAATACTGATGATACTGGCAGGTAATGATCAGTCCACCAATCCCACTTGGCTCACCAAATTTCGTTCTTCTAGGTTAAACCGTTCCTTTGCAGTAACCGTTTTCATGTTTAGGTTTCACTCTGTTTTCTCCTATATGGATACATGTATTTGGAACTCTAAATCAAACACGGTTTGTGCTAGTTCTTTGAAACTTGGCACAAAAATGTAGTTCCAACTTCTATCGCTATGGTTTGTGTCCTATTGAAGTAGCCCCAAGCAGAGACTGACGAGAATCACTTTCATTGAAAGGGGTTGCCAAGCTTCCAAAAAACTACGAGTTTCCTGAAATCTCAGCAAACATTTTTTCACCCAATCCTGATGATACTGGCAGGTAATGATCAGTACACCAATCCCACTTGGCTCACCAAATTTCTTTCTTCTAGGTTAAACCGTTCCTTTGCAGTAACCGTTTTCATGTTTAGGTTTCACTCTCTTTTCTCCTATATGGATACATATAGTTGGAACTCTAAATCAAACACGGTTTGTGCTAGCTCTTTGAAACTTGGCACAATAATGTAGTTCCAACTTCTATCGCTATGGTCGATGTCCTACTGAAGTAGCCCCAAGCAGAGACTGATGAGAATCACTTTCATTGAAAGGGGTTGCCAAGCTTCCAAAAAACTACGAGTTTCCTGAAATCTCAGCAAACATTTTTTCACCCAATCTTGATGATACTTGCAAGTAATGATCACGGCACCAATCCCACTTGGCTCACCAAATTTCGTTCTTCTAGGGTAAACCGTTCCTTTGCAGTAACCGTTTTCATGTTTAGGTTTCACTCTGTTTTCTCCTATATGGATACATGTAGTTGGAACTCTAAATCAAACACGGTTTGTGCTAGCTCTTTTAAATTTGGCACAATAATGTAGTTCCAAGTTCTATCGCTATGGTTGATGTCCTATTGAAGTAGCCCCAAGCAGAGACTGACGAGAATCACTTTCATTGAAAGGGGTTGCCAAGCTTCCAAAAAACTACGAGTTTCCTGAAATCTCAGCAAACATTTTTTAACCGAATCTTGATGATACTTGCAGGTAATGATCACGGCACCAATCCCACTTGGCTCACCAAATTTCGTTCTTCTATGTTAAACCGTTCCTTTGCAGTAACCGTTTTCATGTTTAGGTTTCACTCTGTTTTCTCCTATATGGATACATGTATTTGGAACTCTAAATCAAACACGGTTTGTGCTAGTCTTTGAAACTTGGCACAATAATGTAGTTCCAAGTTCTATCGCTATGGTTGGTGTCCTATCGAAGTAGCCCCAAGCAGAGACTGACGAGAATCACTTTCATTGAAAGGGGTTGCCAATCTTCCAAAAAACTACGAGTTTCTGGAAATCTCAGCAAACATTTTTTCACCCAATCTTGATGATACTGGCAGGTAATGATCAGTACACCAATCCCACTTGGCTCACCAAATTTCGTTCTTCTAGGTTAAACCGTTCCTTTGCAGGAACCATTTTCATGTTTAGGTTTCACTCTGTTTTCTCCTATATGGATACATGTAGTTGGAACTCTAAATCAAACACGGTTTGTGCTAGCTCGTTGAAACTTGGCACAATAATGTAGTTCCAAGTTCTATCGCTATGGTTGGTGTCCTATTGAAGTAGCCCCAAGCAGATACTGACGAGAATCACTTTCATTGAAAGGGGTTGCCAAGCTTCCAAAAAGCTACGAGTTTCCTGAAATCTCAGCAAACATTTTTTCACCCAAACTTGATGATACTGGCAGGTAATGATCAGTACACCAATCCCACTTGGCTCACCAAATTTCGTTCTTCTAGGTTAAACCGTTGCTTTGCAGTAACTGTTTTCATGTTTAGGTTTCACTCTGTTTTCTCCTATATGGATACATGTAGTTGGAACTCTAAATCAAACACGGTTTTTGCTCGCTCTTTGAAACTTGGCACAATAATGCAGTTCCAAGTTCTATCGCTATTGTTTGTGTCCTATTGCAGTAGCCCCAAGCAGAGACTGACGAGAATCACTTTCATTGAACGGGGTTGCCAAGCTTCCAAAAAACTACGAGTTTCCTGAAATCTCAGCAAACATTTTTTCACCCAATCTTGATGATACTTGCAGGTAATGATCACGGCACCAATCCCACTTGGCTCACCAAATTTCGTTCTTCTAGGTTAAACCGTTCCTTTGCAGGAACCGTTTTCATGTTTAGGTTTCACTCTGTTTTCTCCTATATGGATACATGTAGTTGGAACTGTAAATCAAACACGGTTTGTGCTAGCTCTTTGAAACTTGGCACAATAATGTAGTTCCAAGTTCTATCGCTATGGTTGATGTCCTATTGAAGTAGCCCCAAGCAGAGACTGACGAGAATCACTTTCATTGAAAGGCGTTGCCAAGCTTCCAAAAAACTACGAGTTTCCTGAAATCTCAGCAAACATTTTTTCACCCAATCTTGATGATCCTGGCCGGTAATGATCAGTACAATAATCCCACTAGGCTCACCAAATTTCGTTCTTCTAGGTTAAACCGTTCCTTTGCAGTAACCGTTTTCATGTTTAGGTTTCACTCTGTTTTCTCCTATATGGATACATGTATTTGGAACTCTAAATCAAACACGGTTTGTGCTAGTCTTTGAAACTTGGCGCAATAATGTAGTTCCAAGTTCTATCGCTATGGTTGGTGTCCTATCGAAGTAGCCCCAAGCAGAGACTGACGAGAATCACTTTCATTGAAAGGGGTTGCCAATCTTCCAAAAAACTACGAGTTTCCTGAAATCTCAGCAAACATTTTTTCACCCAATCCTGATGATACTGGCAGGTAATGATCAGTACACCAATCCCACTTGGCTCACCAAATTTCGTTCTTCTAGGTTAAACCGTTCCTTTGCAGTAACCGTTTTCATGTTTAGGTTTCACTCGGTTTTCTCCTATATGGATACAAGTAGTTGGAACTCTAAATCAAACACGGTTTGTGCTAGCTCTTTGATACTAGGCCCAATAATGTAGTTCCAAGTTCTATCGCTATGGTTGGTGTCCCATTGAAGTAGCCCCAAGAAGAGACTGAGGAGAATCACTTTCATTGAAAGGGGTTGCCAAGCTTCCAAAAAACTACGAGTTTCAGGAAATCTCAGCAAACATTTTTTCCCCCAATCTTGATGATACTGGCAGGTAATGATCAGTACACCAATCCCACTTGGCTCACCAAATTTCGTTCTTCTAGGTTAAACCGTTCCTTTGCAGGAACCATTTTCATGTTTAGGTTTCACTCTGTTTTCTCCTATATGGATACATGTAGTTGGAACTCTAAATCAAACACGGTTTGTGCTAGCTCTTTGAAACTTGGCACAATAATGTAGTTCCAAGTTCTATCGCTATGGTTGGTGTCCGATTGAAGTAGCCCCAATCAGATACTGACGAGAATCACTTTCATTGAAAGGGGTTGCCAAGCTTCCAAAAAAACTACGAGTTTCCTGAAATCTCAGCAAACATTTTTTCACCCAAACTTGATGATACTGGCAGGTAATGATCAGTACACCAATCCCACTTGGCTCACCAAATTTCGTTCTTCTAGGTTAAACCGTTCCTTTGCAGTAACCGTTTTCATGTTTAGGTTTCACTCTGTTTTCTCCTATATGGATACATGTAGTTGGAACTCTAAATCAAACACGGTTTGTGCTCGCTCTTTGAAACTTGGCACAATAATGCAGTTCCAAGTTCTATCGCTATTGTTTGTGTCCTATTGCAGTAGCCCCAAGCAGAGACTGACGAGAATCACTTTCATTGAAAGGGGTTGCCAAGCTACCAAGAAACTACGAGTTTCCTGAAATCTCAGCAAACATTTTTTCACCCAATACTGATGATACTGGCAGGTAATGATCAGTCCACCAATCCCACTTGGCTCACCAAATTTCGTTCTTCTAGGTTAAACCGTTCCTTTGCAGTAACCGTTTTCATGTTTAGGTTTCACTCTGTTTTCTCCTATATGGATACATGTATTTGGAACTCTAAATCAAACACGGTTTGTGCTAGTTCTTTGAAACTTGGCACAAAAATGTAGTTCCAACTTCTATCGCTATGGTTTGTGTCCTATTGAAGTAGCCCCAAGCAGAGACTGACGAGAATCACTTTCATTGAAAGGGGTTGCCAAGCTTCCAAAAAACTACGAGTTTCCTGAAATCTCAGCAAACATTTTTTCACCCAATCCTGATGATACTGGCAGGTAATGATCAGTACACCAATCCCACTTGGCTCACCAAATTTCTTTCTTCTAGGTTAAACCGTTCCTTTGCAGTAACCGTTTTCATGTTTAGGTTTCACTCTCTTTTCTCCTATATGGATACATATAGTTGGAACTCTAAATCAAACACGGTTTGTGCTAGCTCTTTGAAACTTGGCACAATAATGTAGTTCCAAGTTCTATCGCTATGGTTGATGTCCTATTGAAGTAGCCCCAAGCAGAGACTGATGAGAATCACTTTCATTGAAAGGGGTTGCCAAGCTTCCAAAAAACTACGAGTTTCCTGAAATCTCAGCAAACATTTTTTCACCCAATCTTGATGATACTTGCAGGTAATGATCACGGCACCAATCCCACTTGGCTCACCAAATTTCGTCCTTCTAGGGTAAACCGTTCCTTTGCAGTAACCGTTTTCATGTTTAGGTTTCACTCGGTTTTCTCCTATATGGATACATGTAGTTGGAACTCTAAATCAAACACGGTTTGTGCTAGCTCTTTGAAACTTGGCACAATAATGTAGTTCCAAGTTCTATCGCTATGGTTGATGTCCTATTGAAGTTGCCCCAAGCAGAGACTGACGAGAATCACTTTCATTGAAAGGGGTTGCCAAGCTTCCAAAAAACTACGAGTTTCCTGAAATCTCAGCAAACATTTTTTCACCCAATCTTGATGATCCTGGCCGGTAATGATCAGTACACCAATACCACTTGGCTCACCAAATTTCGTTCTTCTAGGTTAAACCTTTCCTTTGCAGTAACCGTTTTCATGTTTAGGTTTCACTCTGTTTTCTCCTATATGGATACATGTATTTGGAACTCTAAATCAAACACGGTTTGTGCTAGTCTTTGAAACTTGGCACAATAATGTAGTTCCAAGTTCTATCGCTATGGTTGGTATCCTATCGAAGTAGCCCCAAGCAGAGACTGACGAGAATCACTTTCATTGAAAGGGGTTGCCAAGCTTCCAAAAAACTACGAGTTTCCTGAAATCTCAGCAAACATTTTTTCACCCAATCTTGATGATACTTGCAGGTAATGATCACGGCACCAATCCCACTTGGCTCACCAAATTTCGTTCTTCTAGGGTAAACCGTTCCTTTGCAGTA
This sequence comes from Urocitellus parryii, assembly GCF_045843805.1. Classification (NCBI taxonomy): domain Eukaryota; kingdom Metazoa; phylum Chordata; class Mammalia; order Rodentia; family Sciuridae; genus Urocitellus; species Urocitellus parryii. Next base: position 2,476 of record NW_027552043.1, on the reverse strand, counting down.
ACCGTTTTCATGTTTAGGTTTCACTCGGTTTTCTCCTATATGGATACATGTAGTTGGAACTCTAAATCAAACACGGTTTGTGCTAGCTCTTTGAAACTTGGCACAATAATGTAGTTCCAAGTTCTATCGCTATGGTTGATATCCTATTGAAGTAGCCCCAAGCAGTGACTGACGAGAATCACTTTCATTGAAAGGGGTTGCCAAGCTTCCAAAAAACTACGAGTTTCCTGAAATCTCAGCAAACATTTTTTCACCCAATCTTGATGATCCTGGCCGGTAATGATCAGTACACCAATCCCACTTGGCTCACCAAATTTCGTTCTTCTAGGTTAAACCTTTCCTTTGCAGTAACCGTTTTCATGTTTAGGTTTCACTCTGTTTTCTCCTATATGGATACATGTATTTGGAACTCTAAATCAAACACGGTTTGTGCTAGTCTTTGAAACGTGGCACAATAATGTAGTTCCAAGTTCTATCGCTATGGTTGGTATCCTATCGAAGTAGCCCCAAGCAGAGACTGACGAGAATCACTTTCATTGAAAGGGGTTGCCAATCTTCCAAAAAACTACGAGTTTCCTGAAATCTCAGCAAACATTTTTTCACCCAATCTTGATGATACTGGCAGGTAATGATCAGTACACCAATCCCACTTGGCTCACCAAATTTTGTTCTTCTAGGTTAAACCGTTCCTTTGCAGTAACCGTTTTCATGTTTAGGTTTCACTCGGTTTTCTCCTATATGGATACAAGTAGTTGGAACTCTAAATCAAACACGGTTTGTGCTAGCTCTTTGAAACTTGGCCCAATAATGTAGTTCCAAGTTCTATCGCTATGGTTGGTGTCCGATTGAAGTAGCCCCAAGCAGAGACTGAGGAGAATCACTTTCATTGAAAGGGGTTGCCAAGCTTCCAAAAAACTACGAGTTTCAGGAAATCTCAGCAAACATTTTTTCACCCAATCTTGATGATACTGGCAGGTAATGATCAGTACACCAATCCCACTTGTCTCACCAAATTTCGTTCTTCTAGGTTAAACCGTTCCTTTGCAGGAACCGTTTTCATGTTTAGGTTTCACTCTGTTTTCTCCTATATGGATACATGTAGTTGGAACTCTAAATCAAACACGGTTTGTGCTAGCTCTTTGAAACTTGGCACAATAATGCAGTTCCAAGTTCTATCGCTATTTTTTGTGTCCTATTGAAGTAGCCCCAAGCAGATACTGACGAGAATCACTTTCATTGAAAGGGGTTGCTAAGCTTCCAAAAAACTACGAGTTTCCTGAAATCTCAGCAAACATTTTTTCACCCAATCCTGATGATACTGGCAGGTAATGATCAGTACACCAATCCCACTTGGCTCAACAAATTTCTTTCTTCTAGGTTAAACCGTTCCTTTGCAGTAACCGTTTTCATGTTTAGGTTTCACTCTGTTTTCTCCTATATGGATACATGTAGTTGGAACTCTAAATCAAACACGGTTTGTGCTAGCTCTTTCAAACTTGGCACAATAATGCAGTTCCAAGTTCTATCGCTATTGTTTGTGTCCTATTGCAGTAGCCCCAAGCAGAGACTGACGAGAATCACTTTCATTGAAAGGGGTTGCCAAGCTTCCAAGAAACTACGAGTTTCCTGAAATCTCAGCAAACATTTTTTCACCCAATCCTGATGATACTGGCAGGTAATGATCAGTAAACCAATCCCACTTGGCTCACCAAATTTCGTTCTTCTAGGTTAAACCATTCCTTTGCAGTAACCGTTTTCATGTTTAGGTTTCACTCTGTTTTCTCCTATATGGATACATGTATTTGGAACTCTAAATCAAACACGGTTTGTGCTAGCTCTTTGAAACTTGGCACAAAAATGTAGTTCCAACTTCTATCGCTATGGTCGATGTCCTATTGAAGTAGCCCCAAGCAGAGACTGATGAGAATCACTTTCATTGAAAGGGGTTGCCAAGCTTCCAAAAAACTACGAGTTTCCTGAAATCTCAGCAAACATTTTTTCACCCAATCTTGATGATACTTGCAGGTAATGATCACGGCTCCAATCCCACTTGGCTCACCAAATTTCGTTCTTCTAGGGTAAACCGTTCCTTTGCAGTAACCGTTTTCATGTTTAGGTTTCACTCGGTTTTCTCGTATATGGATACATGTAGTTGGAACTCTAAATCAAACACGGTTTGTGCTAGCTCTTTGAAACTTGGCACAATAATGTAGTTCCAAGTTCTATCGCTATGGTTGATATCCTATTGAAGTAGCCCCAAGCAGAGACAGACGAGAATCACTTTCATTGAAAGGGGTTGCCAAGCTTCCAAAAAACTACGAGTTTCCTGAAATCTCAGCAAACATTTTTTCACCCAATCTTGATGATCCTGGCCGGTAATGATCAGTACACCAATCCCACTTGGCTCACCAAATTTCGTTCTTCTAGGTTAAACCTTTCCTTTGCAGTAACCGTTTTCATGTTTAGGTTTCACTCT
>NW_027552042.1:0-51133 GCF_045843805.1 Urocitellus parryii | reverse complement strand
CAAACAACAACAACAACAATACAAAAATAAATAAATAAAGAGCAAGGTTTGGGGAGGGGAGGGTGGTAAAGCACCCTTCTGTTCAACACCCAGTACAAGGGGAAACAGCAGCAACAACCAAAGGCAAACGAGAGACCGAAATGAAAAGTACAACAAGAAGAAGAAGAAGAAATGAGGACGAGCCAATGGCGGTGATGCGCGCCAGTGACGCCAACGGTTCAGGAGGCTCACAAAGGCGCGCAGAGAGTTCAGAGCCAGCCTCAGCCACTTAGCAAGGACAGAGCAACTCGGTGAGACCCTGTCTCAAAGTAAAGTACAAAAAAAAAAAAACCTGCTAATATAATGTGCCTCAGGGGTTGAAAGCCCCCGCCCCCCTCAGTACAATGTCCGGTTATCTAATCCAGAAACAAAGAAAACCACACCCACCAACCCAACTCCCTCAAGAATAACCACTGGCATTGGCATCAGAAACAGAGAAACAGACCAAGAGAACAGATCTGACAACCCAGAAACACTCCCCCAAGCCCATGGAAAAACGGCGGGAACACGGATCCAATAAGGGTCCTGGGATAAACCACAGGACCCTGACAAATAAGAATGCATGCTTTCCTTGTGTGTGTGTGTGTGTGTGTGTGTGTGCCCGCACGCGTGCAGGAGCCCCCCCACACACACACACACACACAGGGCCACACACACAAACACACTCTCCCCGACCAGTCTCAAATGGATGGCAAAACATAAGGCAATCAAGAAAGAAGATGTTTCGGAGAGATATCTCTGTGTCTGGAAAGGAGAAGGATGGAGGCTGTGCAAAGTACTGAGTTGTCAAGGGAGAGATCCAGCGGCTCCCGCCTATAATCCCAACAGCTCGGGAGGCTGAAGCAGGAGCAGGGCGAGATCCAGGCCAGCCTCTGGCAAAGCCAGGCTCTCATCCGCTCACCGAGACCCTGCCTCTCAATAGAAGCCAAAAGGGGCCTTCAGGTGGGGGGCGGGAGTGGGCGGGGGTCGCTCACCGGTCCAGTACCCCTTCTTTGGATCCCCCCAAAGGAACCAACCAAACCACCAGAAGCGCTGAATACCGTTCAGAAATGGGTTTTTGTATCCCACGGGCCGCCTGGTGCCTTGGGGCTCTTCAAACTCGCCCCCTCGGGCTGATAGTCAGGCCTTTGGAGCCAATGGCCACAAGTTCATTCCACGGAACCCCCGCCAGACTTCCTTTGGAGGTTCCTGCCAAGGAATCACCCTCGCCCTGTGGAGCTAAGCTTCCCCGATCCTCTTGGCTCTCCGGGCCTCCATTCCTGGGCTCCCAACAGGACCTAGACTCCTCAGAGTCAGTTCCGGTTTCCCTGGCAAATCGCTGTCCTGGGACCCAGGGCCACAGAAGGGCGTGTCCCTGAAATTCAGTCTCCCCGTGCGCCCAAGAGGGAGAAGACTAGTCCCCGAGTCGGGTGGTACCGAGACCCAGGCTCTAGCCGGGGTGGCCGCTCCTGATTGGACCCAGGTTCTGCCCACCCAACCCAGTGCATGGGTGGCGGGCGCAGAAGTGGATGGGAGCTGAGCTAGCGGGTGCTCCTGGAAAGAGACAGGTGGGCGGGGTCCTTGAGGGCGGGGCGTGGCGCACACTCGGGCAGGGGGGCGGAGCCAGGGGCTCTATAAAGCCCAGGTCGGCCTGCCTCTGCAGCCTCATTCCTTCTGGGACAGCGCCAGGCACAGGTGCTTCCAGCTGAGGCCCGGCGCCCTGAGGACCAGAAGCACACCCGCCCAGCGGCGCTCGGGGCAGCACCAGCGCGCCCGGAACAAGCGGCCAGCCGTTGCCAGGGCCCCGATACCCCGGCAGAGCGACAGCGAACCGAGTCCAGGGCCGAGGCCGAGCCGGCCACCGAGATGGCGTCCGAGGAGGTGCTGCTGCGAGCCGTTCGCAAGCTGCAGGGGCGCCTGGCCACCAGGACCCGCCCTGACAAGCTCCAGAAATACTTGCAGCAGCTCTCCGCCTTGCCCCTCACCGCACACATCCTGCAGGAGACAGGTGTCAGAAAGATGGTCAAGAGCTTGCGCCACCACGAGCTCCTTGGCGGCCTGGCCAGGGACTTGGCGGCCCGGTGGAAGAAGCTGGCTCTTCTGGAGGCCGACCCCGGGCGTGGTCCGCACGACTCCCAACTGGCAAAGGAAATCACGGACACGGGCTCCCGAGAAAACTCGAGAAAACTCGGCAGTCCATCCCGCCGGACCGGGCACGGACCCAAAAAGCACAGAGACCTGGAGAGGTCTCCCAGCCGTGAGAGGAGAGAAGACGGGAGCAAGAAGCGCCCCCGCCTGGCAGCGTTGCCTGCACCCTGGCGCTCTTGGGATGGCTGCCCTGCTCGGGCCTCCGGGGGGCCTACCGGTCCTCATCCGATGTGCGGGGACCACTCCGCTTCCCCGGAGGACACGGAGCCCTCCGCTCGTGGCCGCGTGCCTGTCGAAGGCCGGGATGGTCCTTTTCAGGCCACCACGGGACTCCCGCGAGCAAGTGCCCTGCATGGACCCCGGGGGAAACACGACCTGCTGCCCAGAGCAAGAGAGACCGATGACCAACTCGAGGATCCCAACGGTAAGATGGAATCCATCTTCTCATTTGGACAGGAAAGGAGAAGGAGCTCATGGAGCCCCAGACAGCGTGGGACCTGGCAGGAGGGACGGAGGGAGGGAGGTCGAGAGGAGCTCAAATGTGGATCCTTGCAGTCAATTCTTCTCTCCCAGTGACAGAAGGAGCCCTAGAAGGGAGAGACCCATCCATCCAAGACAGCAGTCCGGGTGGTTGGGTGGTTGGGTGCGGGGAGGGGAGGGGCAGGGGAGGCATCCCTTCCCCGGTGAATCCAGTACCATCCATCCTCTACCCAGAAAGTGAGCCCCCCAAGCCCGGCTCGGCTGCTGAAGAACAGGCAGAGCGCCTGCGGGCTGCGGGCTGCGGGCTGCTGATTCTTGCTTTCACTGTGGTTGGTGCTGATACCCTTTTCCGTTTTCGGTTTGTTTGTTTTTTAATTTTTGTTTCTGTTTTGTTTCCTCTCCCCCCACCCCCCCACAGACGGACAGCCAGAGGAGGAGTTCTCGGAGGCGCCCACCATGTCTTTCGAGGCGTACCTCACGTATGATGAGCGGCCTGGGAAGAAGAAGAAAAAGGCGAAGACTTCGGCCAAGGCACGGAAAGCAGAAGCTTCCAAGAGGTCGAGCCAACACCTGGACTCGGCGGAGAACTTTCCTCCTCTGGTGACTGCAAAGCAGTCGGCGGGGCCGCAGCCTGCCCAAGGCCAAGGCGGTGGGGCCAGGATGGAAGGGGTCTCCCGAGAAGCCGCTGCGGTGCTGCCTGGCACGCCGTCCCCCAGCCTGTGGGACCCACCCAGTCCCCCTCCTGATGAGGATGATGATGCGCCGATGAGCTTCTTTGCACCCCATGCAACGGCGCTCTCTTCACCTCAGAAAGAGGAAGAAGCTGGCTTCGCTGGAATGCGAACTAATTCCAGGACACCCGTGTTCTCTGGTGGCAAACGTGACCATCTCGCCCACACGACCTGGCTCCCACGGGGCAGCCAGGGAGTTGCAGACCAGGATTCCCTGTGGGAAGAGAGGGCGCTCCCGCATTCTCCTTTCGGGTCTGCTCTGGAGAATTGCACACCCGAGCAGCTGTACCACGCGGAGAGATGCCACCAAGGGACCGCGGAAGAGTCAGATGGGCTCTGGAGACTGCACTGTGGCCAAGAATTTAAGGGAGAAACGCCTAAGGAGAACGAGTCCTGGAGGGAGATGTACCTGCGGCTTCAGGACGCCCGAGAGCAGCGACTGCGAGCACTCACCTCCCAAATACGATCCAGACATCCTCAAGAGCCCCGAGGCCGACAAACCAAGATGGTCTATTTCAAGTCACCCGGTGAGGTTCCAAGGAGGCACGGCCAGTTTGGGACACTAGCAGCGGCCGCCTCAGGAAGACCCAACTTCCAACCAGCCCAGGACCCCAGGGAGGCAGAGACACGCCCTCCAGCACCAGCACCAGCAGCAGCAGCAGCAGCAGCAGCAGCAGCAGCAGCAGCTACAGAGGCATCAGAGGCAGCAGCTTGGATGCTACAAGTGAGACCGCAGCAGAGGCCTCTTGGAACCCTGTCAGAGCTCACCGCGGGGCACCAGTGGCCAACACCAGAAAAGCCAAGGCTAAGGACATCCCCCCACTCTTGGCCAAGACCCTTAAGGACTACAGGAGAGTCATCTCCCGAAGATGAACTCAGCCCTTGCCTTGGACATTTGCGATTTCCAAAGGAGGCTTCGATCTCTGCCAAACGTGGACTCTCTGCCCTGTGCTTTGCGCGTGTCCCTCGCGGGAGAGCTCGATGCCAGTTCACTGCCTTTGTTTCCTTTCTTGTCACCTGAGCCCCTCCTAAGCCCTGATGTTGTTTTCATGTAGAAATCCCCCTGATTGAATTTTAGACTAATAAAGGCCCGTCAAAGCTCTCAGTTGTCTATTTGGGAAGGACAGCGGGCTTTCTTACACATGGCCCCAGGAGCCACTAGTTCAAGGACTGGTGAATCTGACTAACTGTGAAAACAAACAAACAAACAAACAAACAAACAAACAACAACAACAACAATACAAAAATAAATAAATAAAGAGCAAGGTTTGGGGAGGGGAGGGTGGTAAAGCACCCTTCTGTTCAACACCCAGTACAAGGGGAAACAGCAGCAACAACCAAAGGCAAACGAGAGACCGAAATGAAAAGTACAACAAGAAGAAGAAGAAGAAATGAGGACGAGCCAATGGCGGTGATGCTCGCCAGTGACGCCAATGGTTCAGGAGGCTCACAAAGGCGCGCAGAGAGTTCAGAGCCAGCCTCAGCCACTTAGCGAGGACAGAGCAACTCGGTGAGACCCTGTCTCAAAGTAAAGTACAAAAAAAAAAAAAAAAAAAAAACCCTGCTAATATAATATGCCTCAGGGGTTGAAAGCCCCCGCCCCCCTCAGTACAATGTCCGGTTATCTAATCCAGAAACAAAGAAAACCACACCCACCAACCCAACTCCCTCAAGAATAACCACTGGCATTGGCATCAGAAACAGAGAAACAGACCAAGAGAACAGATCTGACAACCCAGAAACACTCCCCCAAGCCCATGGAAAAACGGCGGGAACACGGATCAATAAGGGTCCTGGGATAAACCACAGGACCCTGACAAATAAGAATGCATGCTTTCCTTGTGTGTGTGTGTGTGTGTGTGTGTGTGTGTGTGTGCCCGCACGCGTGCAGGAGCCCCCCCCCCACACACACACACACACAGGGCCACACACACAAACACACTCTCCCCGACCAGTCTCAAATGGATGGCAAAACATAAGGCAATCAAGAAAGAAGATGTTTCGGAGAGATATCTCTGTGTCTGGAAAGGAGAAGGATGGAGGCTGTGCAAAGTACTGAGTTGTCAAGGGAGAGATCCAGCGGCTCCCGCCTATAATCCCAACAGCTCGGGAGGCTGAAGCAGGAGCAGGGCGAGATCCAGGCCAGCCTCTGGCAAAGCCAGGCTCTCATCCGCTCACCGAGACCCTGCCTCTCAATAGAAGCCAAAAGGGGCCTTCAGTTGGGGGGGCGGGAGTGGGCGGGGGTCGCTCACCGGTCCAGTACCCCTTCTTTGGATCCCCCCAAAGGAACCAACCAAACCACCAGAAGCGCTGAATACCGTTCAGAAATGGGTTTTTGTATCCCACGGGCCGCCTGGTGCCTTGGGGCTCTTCAAACTCGCCCCCTCGGGCTGATAGTCAGGCCTTTGGAGCCAATGGCCACAAGTTCATTCCACGGAACCCCCGCCAGACTTCCTTTGGAGGTTCCTGCCAAGGAATCACCCTCGCCCTGTGGAGCTAAGCTTCCCCGATCCTCTTGGCTCTCCGGGCCTCCATTCCTGGGCTCCCAACAGGACCTAGACTCCTCAGAGTCAGTTCCGGTTTCCCTGGCAAATCGCTGTCCTGGGACCCAGGGCCACAGAAGGGCGTGTCCCTGAAATTCAGTCTCCCCGTGCGCCCAAGAGGGAGAAGACTAGTCCCCGAGTCGGGTGGTACCGAGACCCAGGCTCTAGCCGGGGTGGCCGCTCCTGATTGGACCCAGGTTCTGCCCACCCAACCCAGTGCATGGGTGGCGGGCGCAGAAGTGGATGGGAGCTGAGCTAGCGGGTGCTCCTGGAAAGAGACAGGTGGGCGGGGTCCTTGAGGGCGGGGCGTGGCGCACACTCGGGCAGGGGGGCGGAGCCAGGGGCTCTATAAAGCCCAGGTCGGCCTGCCTCTGCAGCCTCATTCCTTCTGGGACAGCGCCAGGCACAGGTGCTTCCAGCTGAGGCCCGGCGCCCTGAGGACCAGAAGCACACCCGCCCAGCGGCGCTCGGGGCAGCACCAGCGCGCCCGGAACAAGCGGCCAGCCGTTGCCAGGGCCCCGATACCCCGGCAGAGCGACAGCGAACCGAGTCCAGGGCCGAGGCCGAGCCGGCCACCGAGATGGCGTCCGAGGAGGTGCTGCTGCGAGCCGTTCGCAAGCTGCAGGGGCGCCTGGCCACCAGGACCCGCCCTGACAAGCTCCAGAAATACTTGCAGCAGCTCTCCGCCTTGCCCCTCACCGCACACATCCTGCAGGAGACAGGTGTCAGAAAGATGGTCAAGAGCTTGCGCCACCACGAGCTCCTTGGCGGCCTGGCCAGGGACTTGGCGGCCCGGTGGAAGAAGCTGGCTCTTCTGGAGGCCGACCCCGGGCGTGGTCCGCACGACTCCCAACTGGCAAAGGAAATCACGGACACGGGCTCCCGAGAAAACTCGAGAAAACTCGGCAGTCCATCCCGCCGGACCGGGCACGGACCCAAAAAGCACAGAGACCTGGAGAGGTCTCCCAGCCGTGAGAGGAGAGAAGACGGGAGCAAGAAGCGCCCCTGCCTGGCAGCGTTGCCTGCACCCTGGCGCTCTTGGGATGGCTGCCCTGCTCGGGCCTCCGGGGGGCCTACCGGTCCTCATCCGATGTGCGGGGACCACTCCGCTTCCCCGGAGGACACGGAGCCCTCCGCTCGTGGCCGCGTGCCTGTCGAAGGCCGGGATGGTCCTTTTCAGGCCACCACGGGACTCCCGCGAGCAAGTGCCCTGCATGGACCCCGGGGGAAACACGACCTGCTGCCCAGAGCAAGAGAGACCGATGACCAACTCGAGGATCCCAACGGTAAGATGGAATCCATCTTCTCATTTGGACAGGAAAGGAGAAGGAGCTCATGGAGCCCCCAGACAGCGTGGGACCTGGCAGGAGGGACGGAGGGAGGGAGGTCGAGAGGAGCTCAAATGTGGATCCTTGCAGTCAATTCTTCTCTCCCAGTGACAGAAGGAGCCCTAGAAGGGAGAGACCCATCCATCCAAGACAGCAGTCCGGGTGGTTGGGTGGTTGGGTGCGGGGAGGGGAGGGGCAGGGGAGGCATCCCTTCCCCGGTGAATCCAGTACCATCCATCCTCTACCCAGAAAGTGAGCCCCCCAAGCCCGGCTCGGCTGCTGAAGAACAGGCAGAGCGCCTGCGGGCTGCGGGCTGCGGGCTGCTGATTCTTGCTTTCACTGTGGTTGGTGCTGATACCCTTTTCCGTTTTCGGTTTGTTTGTTTTTTAATTTTTGTTTCTGTTTTGTTTCCTCTCCCCCCACCCCCCACAGACGGACAGCCAGAGGAGGAGTTCTCGGAGGCGCCCACCATGTCTTTCGAGGCGTACCTCACGTATGATGAGCGGCCTGGGAAGAAGAAGAAAAAGGCGAAGACTTCGGCCAAGGCACGGAAAGCAGAAGCTTCCAAGAGGTCGAGCCAACACCTGGACTCGGCGGAGAACTTTCCTCCTCTGGTGACTGCAAAGCAGTCGGCGGGGCCGCAGCCTGCCCAAGGCCAAGGCGGTGGGGCCAGGATGGAAGGGGTCTCCCGAGAAGCCGCTGCGGTGCTGCCTGGCACGCCGTCCCCCAGCCTGTGGGACCCACCCAGTCCCCCTCCTGATGAGGATGATGATGCGCCGATGAGCTTCTTTGCACCCCATGCAACGGCGCTCTCTTCACCTCAGAAAGAGGAAGAAGCTGGCTTCGCTGGAATGCGAACTAATTCCAGGACACCCGTGTTCTCTGGTGGCAAACGTGACCATCTCGCCCACACGACCTGGCTCCCACGGGGCAGCCAGGGAGTTGCAGACCAGGATTCCCTGTGGGAAGAGAGGGCGCTCCCGCATTCTCCTTTCGGGTCTGCTCTGGAGAATTGCACACCCGAGCAGCTGTACCACGCGGAGAGATGCCACCAAGGGACCGCGGAAGAGTCAGATGGGCTCTGGAGACTGCACTGTGGCCAAGAATTTAAGGGAGAAACGCCTAAGGAGAACGAGTCCTGGAGGGAGATGTACCTGCGGCTTCAGGACGCCCGAGAGCAGCGACTGCGAGCACTCACCTCCCAAATACGATCCAGACATCCTCAAGAGCCCCGAGGCCGACAAACCAAGATGGTCTATTTCAAGTCACCCGGTGAGGTTCCAAGGAGGCACGGCCAGTTTGGGACACTAGCAGCGGCCGCCTCAGGAAGACCCAACTTCCAACCAGCCCAGGACCCCAGGGGAGGCAGAGACACGCCCTCCAGCACCAGCACCAGCAGCAGCAGCAGCAGCAGCAGCAGCAGCAGCAGCAGCTACAGAGGCAGCAGCTTGGATGCTACAAGTGAGACCGCAGCAGAGGCCTCTTGGAACCCTGTCAGAGCTCACCGCGGGGCACCAGTGGCCAACACCAGAAAAGCCAAGGCTAAGGACATCCCCCCACTCTTGGCCAAGACCCTTAAGGACTACAGGAGAGTCATCTCCCGAAGATGAACTCAGCCCTTGCCTTGGACATTTGCGATTTCCAAAGGAGGCTTCGATCTCTGCCAAACGTGGACTCTCTGCCCTGTGCTTTGCGCGTGTCCCTCGCGGGAGAGCTCGATGCCAGTTCACTGCCTTTGTTTCCTTTCTTGTCACCTGAGCCCCTCCTAAGCCCTGATGTTGTTTTCATGTAGAAATCCCCCTGATTGAATTTTAGACTAATAAAGGCCCGTCAAAGCTCTCAGTTGTCTATTTGGGAAGGACAGCGGGCTTTCTTACACATGGCCCCAGGAGCCACTAGTTCAAGGACTGGTGAATCTGACTAACTGTGAAAACAAACAAACAAACAAACAAACAAACAAACAACAACAACAACAATACAAAAATAAATAAATAAAGAGCAAGGTTTGGGGAGGGGAGGGTGGTAAAGCACCCTTCTGTTCAACACCCAGTACAAGGGGAAACAGCAGCAACAACCAAAGGCAAACGAGAGACCGAAATGAAAAGTACAACAAGAAGAAGAAGAAGAAATGAGGACGAGCCAATGGCGGTGATGCTCGCCAGTGACGCCAATGGTTCAGGAGGCTCACAAAGGCGCGCAGAGAGTTCAGAGCCAGCCTCAGCCACTTAGCGAGGACAGAGCAACTCGGTGAGACCCTGTCTCAAAGTAAAGTACAAAAAAAAAAAAAAAAAAAAAAACCCTGCTAATATAATATGCCTCAGGGGTTGAAAGCCCCCGCCCCCCTCAGTACAATGTCCGGTTATCTAATCCAGAAACAAAGAAAACCACACCCACCAACCCAACTCCCTCAAGAATAACCACTGGCATTGGCATCAGAAACAGAGAAACAGACCAAGAGAACAGATCTGACAACCCAGAAACACTCCCCCAAGCCCATGGAAAAACGGCGGGAACACGGATCCAATAAGGGTCCTGGGATAAACCACAGGACCCTGACAAATAAGAATGCATGCTTTCCTTGTGTGTGTGTGTGTGTGTGTGTGTGTGTGTGTGCCCGCACGCGTGCAGGAGCCCCCCCCCCCACACACACACACACACAGGGCCACACACACAAACACACTCTCCCCGACCAGTCTCAAATGGATGGCAAAACATAAGGCAATCAAGAAAGAAGATGTTTCGGAGAGATATCTCTGTGTCTGGAAAGGAGAAGGATGGAGGCTGTGCAAAGTACTGAGTTGTCAAGGGAGAGATCCAGCGGCTCCCGCCTATAATCCCAACAGCTCGGGAGGCTGAAGCAGGAGCAGGGCGAGATCCAGGCCAGCCTCTGGCAAAGCCAGGCTCTCATCCGCTCACCGAGACCCTGCCTCTCAATAGAAGCCAAAAGGGGCCTTCAGGTGGGGGGGCGGGAGTGGGCGGGGGTCGCTCACCGGTCCAGTACCCCTTCTTTGGATCCCCCCAAAGGAACCAACCAAACCACCAGAAGCGCTGAATACCGTTCAGAAATGGGTTTTTGTATCCCACGGGCCGCCTGGTGCCTTGGGGCTCTTCAAACTCGCCCCCTCGGGCTGATAGTCAGGCCTTTGGAGCCAATGGCCACAAGTTCATTCCACGGAACCCCCGCCAGACTTCCTTTGGAGGTTCCTGCCAAGGAATCACCCTCGCCCTGTGGAGCTAAGCTTCCCCGATCCTCTTGGCTCTCCGGGCCTCCATTCCTGGGCTCCCAACAGGACCTAGACTCCTCAGAGTCAGTTCCGGTTTCCCTGGCAAATCGCTGTCCTGGGACCCAGGGCCACAGAAGGGCGTGTCCCTGAAATTCAGTCTCCCCGTGCGCCCAAGAGGGAGAAGACTAGTCCCCGAGTCGGGTGGTACCGAGACCCAGGCTCTAGCCGGGGTGGCCGCTCCTGATTGGACCCAGGTTCTGCCCACCCAACCCAGTGCATGGGTGGCGGGCGCAGAAGTGGATGGGAGCTGAGCTAGCGGGTGCTCCTGGAAAGAGACAGGTGGGCGGGGTCCTTGAGGGCGGGGCGTGGCGCACACTCGGGCAGGGGGGCGGAGCCAGGGGCTCTATAAAGCCCAGGTCGGCCTGCCTCTGCAGCCTCATTCCTTCTGGGACAGCGCCAGGCACAGGTGCTTCCAGCTGAGGCCCGGCGCCCTGAGGACCAGAAGCACACCCGCCCAGCGGCGCTCGGGGCAGCACCAGCGCGCCCGGAACAAGCGGCCAGCCGTTGCCAGGGCCCCGATACCCCGGCAGAGCGACAGCGAACCGAGTCCAGGGCCGAGGCCGAGCCGGCCACCGAGATGGCGTCCGAGGAGGTGCTGCTGCGAGCCGTTCGCAAGCTGCAGGGGCGCCTGGCCACCAGGACCCGCCCTGACAAGCTCCAGAAATACTTGCAGCAGCTCTCCGCCTTGCCCCTCACCGCACACATCCTGCAGGAGACAGGTGTCAGAAAGATGGTCAAGAGCTTGCGCCACCACGAGCTCCTTGGCGGCCTGGCCAGGGACTTGGCGGCCCGGTGGAAGAAGCTGGCTCTTCTGGAGGCCGACCCCGGGCGTGGTCCGCACGACTCCCAACTGGCAAAGGAAATCACGGACACGGGCTCCCGAGAAAACTCGAGAAAACTCGGCAGTCCATCCCGCCGGACCGGGCACGGACCCAAAAAGCACAGAGACCTGGAGAGGTCTCCCAGCCGTGAGAGGAGAGAAGACGGGAGCAAGAAGCGCCCCTGCCTGGCAGCGTTGCCTGCACCCTGGCGCTCTTGGGATGGCTGCCCTGCTCGGGCCTCCGGGGGGCCTACCGGTCCTCATCCGATGTGCGGGGACCACTCCGCTTCCCCGGAGGACACGGAGCCCTCCGCTCGTGGCCGCGTGCCTGTCGAAGGCCGGGATGGTCCTTTTCAGGCCACCACGGGACTCCCGCGAGCAAGTGCCCTGCATGGACCCCGGGGGAAACACGACCTGCTGCCCAGAGCAAGAGAGACCGATGACCAACTCGAGGATCCCAACGGTAAGATGGAATCCATCTTCTCATTTGGACAGGAAAGGAGAAGGAGCTCATGGAGCCCCCAGACAGCGTGGGACCTGGCAGGAGGGACGGAGGGAGGGAGGTCGAGAGGAGCTCAAATGTGGATCCTTGCAGTCAATTCTTCTCTCCCAGTGACAGAAGGAGCCCTAGAAGGGAGAGACCCATCCATCCAAGACAGCAGTCCGGGTGGTTGGGTGGTTGGGTGCGGGGAGGGGAGGGGCAGGGGAGGCATCCCTTCCCCGGTGAATCCAGTACCATCCATCCTCTACCCAGAAAGTGAGCCCCCCAAGCCCGGCTCGGCTGCTGAAGAACAGGCAGAGCGCCTGCGGGCTGCGGGCTGCGGGCTGCTGATTCTTGCTTTCACTGTGGTTGGTGCTGATACCCTTTTCCGTTTTCGGTTTGTTTGTTTTTTAATTTTTGTTTCTGTTTTGTTTCCTCTCCCCCCACCCCCCACAGACGGACAGCCAGAGGAGGAGTTCTCGGAGGCGCCCACCATGTCTTTCGAGGCGTACCTCACGTATGATGAGCGGCCTGGGAAGAAGAAGAAAAAGGCGAAGACTTCGGCCAAGGCACGGAAAGCAGAAGCTTCCAAGAGGTCGAGCCAACACCTGGACTCGGCGGAGAACTTTCCTCCTCTGGTGACTGCAAAGCAGTCGGCGGGGCCGCAGCCTGCCCAAGGCCAAGGCGGTGGGGCCAGGATGGAAGGGGTCTCCCGAGAAGCCGCTGCGGTGCTGCCTGGCACGCCGTCCCCCAGCCTGTGGGACCCACCCAGTCCCCCTCCTGATGAGGATGATGATGCGCCGATGAGCTTCTTTGCACCCCATGCAACGGCGCTCTCTTCACCTCAGAAAGAGGAAGAAGCTGGCTTCGCTGGAATGCGAACTAATTCCAGGACACCCGTGTTCTCTGGTGGCAAACGTGACCATCTCGCCCACACGACCTGGCTCCCACGGGGCAGCCAGGGAGTTGCAGACCAGGATTCCCTGTGGGAAGAGAGGGCGCTCCCGCATTCTCCTTTCGGGTCTGCTCTGGAGAATTGCACACCCGAGCAGCTGTACCACGCGGAGAGATGCCACCAAGGGACCGCGGAAGAGTCAGATGGGCTCTGGAGACTGCACTGTGGCCAAGAATTTAAGGGAGAAACGCCTAAGGAGAACGAGTCCTGGAGGGAGATGTACCTGCGGCTTCAGGACGCCCGAGAGCAGCGACTGCGAGCACTCACCTCCCAAATACGATCCAGACATCCTCAAGAGCCCCGAGGCCGACAAACCAAGATGGTCTATTTCAAGTCACCCGGTGAGGTTCCAAGGAGGCACGGCCAGTTTGGGACACTAGCAGCGGCCGCCTCAGGAAGACCCAACTTCCAACCAGCCCAGGACCCCAGGGGAGGCAGAGACACGCCCTCCAGCACCAGCACCAGCAGCAGCAGCAGCAGCAGCAGCAGCAGCAGCTACAGAGGCAGCAGCTTGGATGCTACAAGTGAGACCGCAGCAGAGGCCTCTTGGAACCCTGTCAGAGCTCACCGCGGGGCACCAGTGGCCAACACCAGAAAAGCCAAGGCTAAGGACATCCCCCCACTCTTGGCCAAGACCCTTAAGGACTACAGGAGAGTCATCTCCCGAAGATGAACTCAGCCCTTGCCTTGGACATTTGCGATTTCCAAAGGAGGCTTCGATCTCTGCCAAACGTGGACTCTCTGCCCTGTGCTTTGCGCGTGTCCCTCGCGGGAGAGCTCGATGCCAGTTCACTGCCTTTGTTTCCTTTCTTGTCACCTGAGCCCCTCCTAAGCCCTGATGTTGTTTTCATGTAGAAATCCCCCTGATTGAATTTTAGACTAATAAAGGCCCGTCAAAGCTCTCAGTTGTCTATTTGGGAAGGACAGCGGGCTTTCTTACACATGGCCCCAGGAGCCACTAGTTCAAGGACTGGTGAATCTGACTAACTGTGAAAACAAACAAACAAACAAACAAACAAACAAACAACAACAACAACAATACAAAAATAAATAAATAAAGAGCAAGGTTTGGGGAGGGGAGGGTGGTAAAGCACCCTTCTGTTCAACACCCAGTACAAGGGGAAACAGCAGCAACAACCAAAGGCAAACGAGAGACCGAAATGAAAAGTACAACAAGAAGAAGAAGAAGAAATGAGGACGAGCCAATGGCGGTGATGCGCGCCAGTGACGCCAACGGTTCAGGAGGCTCACAAAGGCGCGCAGAGAGTTCAGAGCCAGCCTCAGCCACTTAGCAAGGACAGAGCAACTCGGTGAGACCCTGTCTCAAAGTAAAGTACAAAAAAAAAAAAACCTGCTAATATAATGTGCCTCAGGGGTTGAAAGCCCCCGCCCCCCTCAGTACAATGTCCGGTTATCTAATCCAGAAACAAAGAAAACCACACCCACCAACCCAACTCCCTCAAGAATAACCACTGGCATTGGCATCAGAAACAGAGAAACAGACCAAGAGAACAGATCTGACAACCCAGAAACACTCCCCCAAGCCCATGGAAAAACGGCGGGAACACGGATCCAATAAGGGTCCTGGGATAAACCACAGGACCCTGACAAATAAGAATGCATGCTTTCCTTGTGTGTGTGTGTGTGTGTGTGTGTGTGCCCGCACGCGTGCAGGAGCCCCCCCCCCCCCCACACACACACACAGGGCCACACACACAAACACACTCTCCCCGACCAGTCTCAAATGGATGGCAAAACATAAGGCAATCAAGAAAGAAGATGTTTCGGAGAGATATCTCTGTGTCTGGAAAGGAGAAGGATGGAGGCTGTGCAAAGTACTGAGTTGTCAAGGGAGAGATCCAGCGGCTCCCGCCTATAATCCCAACAGCTCGGGAGGCTGAAGCAGGAGCAGGGCGAGATCCAGGCCAGCCTCTGGCAAAGCCAGGCTCTCATCCGCTCACCGAGACCCTGCCTCTCAATAGAAGCCAAAAGGGGCCTTCAGGTGGGGGGGCGGGAGTGGGCGGGGGTCGCTCACCGGTCCAGTACCCCTTCTTTGGATCCCCCCAAAGGAACCAACCAAACCACCAGAAGCGCTGAATACCGTTCAGAAATGGGTTTTTGTATCCCACGGGCCGCCTGGTGCCTTGGGGCTCTTCAAACTCGCCCCCTCGGGCTGATAGTCAGGCCTTTGGAGCCAATGGCCACAAGTTCATTCCACGGAACCCCCGCCAGACTTCCTTTGGAGGTTCCTGCCAAGGAATCACCCTCGCCCTGTGGAGCTAAGCTTCCCCGATCCTCTTGGCTCTCCGGGCCTCCATTCCTGGGCTCCCAACAGGACCTAGACTCCTCAGAGTCAGTTCCGGTTTCCCTGGCAAATCGCTGTCCTGGGACCCAGGGCCACAGAAGGGCGTGTCCCTGAAATTCAGTCTCCCCGTGCGCCCAAGAGGGAGAAGACTAGTCCCCGAGTCGGGTGGTACCGAGACCCAGGCTCTAGCCGGGGTGGCCGCTCCTGATTGGACCCAGGTTCTGCCCACCCAACCCAGTGCATGGGTGGCGGGCGCAGAAGTGGATGGGAGCTGAGCTAGCGGGTGCTCCTGGAAAGAGACAGGTGGGCGGGGTCCTTGAGGGCGGGGCGTGGCGCACACTCGGGCAGGGGGGCGGAGCCAGGGGCTCTATAAAGCCCAGGTCGGCCTGCCTCTGCAGCCTCATTCCTTCTGGGACAGCGCCAGGCACAGGTGCTTCCAGCTGAGGCCCGGCGCCCTGAGGACCAGAAGCACACCCGCCCAGCGGCGCTCGGGGCAGCACCAGCGCGCCCGGAACAAGCGGCCAGCCGTTGCCAGGGCCCCGATACCCCGGCAGAGCGACAGCGAACCGAGTCCAGGGCCGAGGCCGAGCCGGCCACCGAGATGGCGTCCGAGGAGGTGCTGCTGCGAGCCGTTCGCAAGCTGCAGGGGCGCCTGGCCACCAGGACCCGCCCTGACAAGCTCCAGAAATACTTGCAGCAGCTCTCCGCCTTGCCCCTCACCGCACACATCCTGCAGGAGACAGGTGTCAGAAAGATGGTCAAGAGCTTGCGCCACCACGAGCTCCTTGGCGGCCTGGCCAGGGACTTGGCGGCCCGGTGGAAGAAGCTGGCTCTTCTGGAGGCCGACCCCGGGCGTGGTCCGCACGACTCCCAACTGGCAAAGGAAATCACGGACACGGGCTCCCGAGAAAACTCGAGAAAACTCGGCAGTCCATCCCGCCGGACCGGGCACGGACCCAAAAAGCACAGAGACCTGGAGAGGTCTCCCAGCCGTGAGAGGAGAGAAGACGGGAGCAAGAAGCGCCCCCGCCTGGCAGCGTTGCCTGCACCCTGGCGCTCTTGGGATGGCTGCCCTGCTCGGGCCTCCGGGGGGCCTACCGGTCCTCATCCGATGTGCGGGGACCACTCCGCTTCCCCGGAGGACACGGAGCCCTCCGCTCGTGGCCGCGTGCCTGTCGAAGGCCGGGATGGTCCTTTTCAGGCCACCACGGGACTCCCGCGAGCAAGTGCCCTGCATGGACCCCGGGGGAAACACGACCTGCTGCCCAGAGCAAGAGAGACCGATGACCAACTCGAGGATCCCAACGGTAAGATGGAATCCATCTTCTCATTTGGACAGGAAAGGAGAAGGAGCTCATGGAGCCCCCAGACAGCGTGGGACCTGGCAGGAGGGACGGAGGGAGGGAGGTCGAGAGGAGCTCAAATGTGGATCCTTGCAGTCAATTCTTCTCTCCCAGTGACAGAAGGAGCCCTAGAAGGGAGAGACCCATCCATCCAAGACAGCAGTCCGGGTGGTTGGGTGGTTGGGTGCGGGGAGGGGAGGGGCAGGGGAGGCATCCCTTCCCCGGTGAATCCAGTACCATCCATCCTCTACCCAGAAAGTGAGCCCCCCAAGCCCGGCTCGGCTGCTGAAGAACAGGCAGAGCGCCTGCGGGCTGCGGGCTGCGGGCTGCTGATTCTTGCTTTCACTGTGGTTGGTGCTGATACCCTTTTCCGTTTTCGGTTTGTTTGTTTTTTAATTTTTGTTTCTGTTTTGTTTCCTCTCCCCCCACCCCCCACAGACGGACAGCCAGAGGAGGAGTTCTCGGAGGCGCCCACCATGTCTTTCGAGGCGTACCTCACGTATGATGAGCGGCCTGGGAAGAAGAAGAAAAAGGCGAAGACTTCGGCCAAGGCACGGAAAGCAGAAGCTTCCAAGAGGTCGAGCCAACACCTGGACTCGGCGGAGAACTTTCCTCCTCTGGTGACTGCAAAGCAGTCGGCGGGGCCGCAGCCTGCCCAAGGCCAAGGCGGTGGGGCCAGGATGGAAGGGGTCTCCCGAGAAGCCGCTGCGGTGCTGCCTGGCACGCCGTCCCCCAGCCTGTGGGACCCACCCAGTCCCCCTCCTGATGAGGATGATGATGCGCCGATGAGCTTCTTTGCACCCCATGCAACGGCGCTCTCTTCACCTCAGAAAGAGGAAGAAGCTGGCTTCGCTGGAATGCGAACTAATTCCAGGACACCCGTGTTCTCTGGTGGCAAACGTGACCATCTCGCCCACACGACCTGGCTCCCACGGGGCAGCCAGGGAGTTGCAGACCAGGATTCCCTGTGGGAAGAGAGGGCGCTCCCGCATTCTCCTTTCGGGTCTGCTCTGGAGAATTGCACACCCGAGCAGCTGTACCACGCGGAGAGATGCCACCAAGGGACCGCGGAAGAGTCAGATGGGCTCTGGAGACTGCACTGTGGCCAAGAATTTAAGGGAGAAACGCCTAAGGAGAACGAGTCCTGGAGGGAGATGTACCTGCGGCTTCAGGACGCCCGAGAGCAGCGACTGCGAGCACTCACCTCCCAAATACGATCCAGACATCCTCAAGAGCCCCGAGGCCGACAAACCAAGATGGTCTATTTCAAGTCACCCGGTGAGGTTCCAAGGAGGCACGGCCAGTTTGGGACACTAGCAGCGGCCGCCTCAGGAAGACCCAACTTCCAACCAGCCCAGGACCCCAGGGGAGGCAGAGACACGCCCTCCAGCACCAGCACCAGCAGCAGCAGCAGCAGCAGCAGCAGCAGCAGCAGCAGCTACAGAGGCATCAGAGGCAGCAGCTTGGATGCTACAAGTGAGACCGCAGCAGAGGCCTCTTGGAACCCTGTCAGAGCTCACCGCGGGGCACCAGTGGCCAACACCAGAAAAGCCAAGGCTAAGGACATCCCCCCACTCTTGGCCAAGACCCTTAAGGACTACAGGAGAGTCATCTCCCGAAGATGAACTCAGCCCTTGCCTTGGACATTTGCGATTTCCAAAGGAGGCTTCGATCTCTGCCAAACGTGGACTCTCTGCCCTGTGCTTTGCGCGTGTCCCTCGCGGGAGAGCTCGATGCCAGTTCACTGCCTTTGTTTCCTTTCTTGTCACCTGAGCCCCTCCTAAGCCCTGATGTTGTTTTCATGTAGAAATCCCCCTGATTGAATTTTAGACTAATAAAGGCCCGTCAAAGCTCTCAGTTGTCTATTTGGGAAGGACAGCGGGCTTTCTTACACATGGCCCCAGGAGCCACTAGTTCAAGGACTGGTGAATCTGACTAACTGTGAAAACAAACAAACAAACAAACAAACAAACAAACAACAACAACAACAATACAAAAATAAATAAATAAAGAGCAAGGTTTGGGGAGGGGAGGGTGGTAAAGCACCCTTCTGTTCAACACCCAGTACAAGGGGAAACAGCAGCAACAACCAAAGGCAAACGAGAGACCGAAATGAAAAGTACAACAAGAAGAAGAAGAAGAAATGAGGACGAGCCAATGGCGGTGATGCTCGCCAGTGACGCCAATGGTTCAGGAGGCTCACAAAGGCGCGCAGAGAGTTCAGAGCCAGCCTCAGCCACTTAGCGAGGACAGAGCAACTCGGTGAGACCCTGTCTCAAAGTAAAGTACAAAAAAAAAAAAAAAAAAAAAACCCTGCTAATATAATATGCCTCAGGGGTTGAAAGCCCCCGCCCCCCTCAGTACAATGTCCGGTTATCTAATCCAGAAACAAAGAAAACCACACCCACCAACCCAACTCCCTCAAGAATAACCACTGGCATTGGCATCAGAAACAGAGAAACAGACCAAGAGAACAGATCTGACAACCCAGAAACACTCCCCCAAGCCCATGGAAAAACGGCGGGAACACGGATCCAATAAGGGTCCTGGGATAAACCACAGGACCCTGACAAATAAGAATGCATGCTTTCCTTGTGTGTGTGTGTGTGTGTGTGTGTGTGTGTGTGTGTGCCCGCACGCGTGCAGGAGCCCCCCCCACACACACACACACACACAGGGCCACACACACAAACACACTCTCCCCGACCAGTCTCAAATGGATGGCAAAACATAAGGCAATCAAGAAAGAAGATGTTTCGGAGAGATATCTCTGTGTCTGGAAAGGAGAAGGATGGAGGCTGTGCAAAGTACTGAGTTGTCAAGGGAGAGATCCAGCGGCTCCCGCCTATAATCCCAACAGCTCGGGAGGCTGAAGCAGGAGCAGGGCGAGATCCAGGCCAGCCTCTGGCAAAGCCAGGCTCTCATCCGCTCACCGAGACCCTGCCTCTCAATAGAAGCCAAAAGGGGCCTTCAGGTGGGGGGGCGGGAGTGGGCGGGGGTCGCTCACCGGTCCAGTACCCCTTCTTTGGATCCCCCCAAAGGAACCAACCAAACCACCAGAAGCGCTGAATACCGTTCAGAAATGGGTTTTTGTATCCCACGGGCCGCCTGGTGCCTTGGGGCTCTTCAAACTCGCCCCCTCGGGCTGATAGTCAGGCCTTTGGAGCCAATGGCCACAAGTTCATTCCACGGAACCCCCGCCAGACTTCCTTTGGAGGTTCCTGCCAAGGAATCACCCTCGCCCTGTGGAGCTAAGCTTCCCCGATCCTCTTGGCTCTCCGGGCCTCCATTCCTGGGCTCCCAACAGGACCTAGACTCCTCAGAGTCAGTTCCGGTTTCCCTGGCAAATCGCTGTCCTGGGACCCAGGGCCACAGAAGGGCGTGTCCCTGAAATTCAGTCTCCCCGTGCGCCCAAGAGGGAGAAGACTAGTCCCCGAGTCGGGTGGTACCGAGACCCAGGCTCTAGCCGGGGTGGCCGCTCCTGATTGGACCCAGGTTCTGCCCACCCAACCCAGTGCATGGGTGGCGGGCGCAGAAGTGGATGGGAGCTGAGCTAGCGGGTGCTCCTGGAAAGAGACAGGTGGGCGGGGTCCTTGAGGGCGGGGCGTGGCGCACACTCGGGCAGGGGGGCGGAGCCAGGGGCTCTATAAAGCCCAGGTCGGCCTGCCTCTGCAGCCTCATTCCTTCTGGGACAGCGCCAGGCACAGGTGCTTCCAGCTGAGGCCCGGCGCCCTGAGGACCAGAAGCACACCCGCCCAGCGGCGCTCGGGGCAGCACCAGCGCGCCCGGAACAAGCGGCCAGCCGTTGCCAGGGCCCCGATACCCCGGCAGAGCGACAGCGAACCGAGTCCAGGGCCGAGGCCGAGCCGGCCACCGAGATGGCGTCCGAGGAGGTGCTGCTGCGAGCCGTTCGCAAGCTGCAGGGGCGCCTGGCCACCAGGACCCGCCCTGACAAGCTCCAGAAATACTTGCAGCAGCTCTCCGCCTTGCCCCTCACCGCACACATCCTGCAGGAGACAGGTGTCAGAAAGATGGTCAAGAGCTTGCGCCACCACGAGCTCCTTGGCGGCCTGGCCAGGGACTTGGCGGCCCGGTGGAAGAAGCTGGCTCTTCTGGAGGCCGACCCCGGGCGTGGTCCGCACGACTCCCAACTGGCAAAGGAAATCACGGACACGGGCTCCCGAGAAAACTCGAGAAAACTCGGCAGTCCATCCCGCCGGACCGGGCACGGACCCAAAAAGCACAGAGACCTGGAGAGGTCTCCCAGCCGTGAGAGGAGAGAAGACGGGAGCAAGAAGCGCCCCTGCCTGGCAGCGTTGCCTGCACCCTGGCGCTCTTGGGATGGCTGCCCTGCTCGGGCCTCCGGGGGGCCTACCGGTCCTCATCCGATGTGCGGGGACCACTCCGCTTCCCCGGAGGACACGGAGCCCTCCGCTCGTGGCCGCGTGCCTGTCGAAGGCCGGGATGGTCCTTTTCAGGCCACCACGGGACTCCCGCGAGCAAGTGCCCTGCATGGACCCCGGGGGAAACACGACCTGCTGCCCAGAGCAAGAGAGACCGATGACCAACTCGAGGATCCCAACGGTAAGATGGAATCCATCTTCTCATTTGGACAGGAAAGGAGAAGGAGCTCATGGAGCCCCCAGACAGCGTGGGACCTGGCAGGAGGGACGGAGGGAGGGAGGTCGAGAGGAGCTCAAATGTGGATCCTTGCAGTCAATTCTTCTCTCCCAGTGACAGAAGGAGCCCTAGAAGGGAGAGACCCATCCATCCAAGACAGCAGTCCGGGTGGTTGGGTGGTTGGGTGCGGGGAGGGGAGGGGCAGGGGAGGCATCCCTTCCCCGGTGAATCCAGTACCATCCATCCTCTACCCAGAAAGTGAGCCCCCCAAGCCCGGCTCGGCTGCTGAAGAACAGGCAGAGCGCCTGCGGGCTGCGGGCTGCGGGCTGCTGATTCTTGCTTTCACTGTGGTTGGTGCTGATACCCTTTTCCGTTTTCGGTTTGTTTGTTTTTTAATTTTTGTTTCTGTTTTGTTTCCTCTCCCCCCACCCCCCACAGACGGACAGCCAGAGGAGGAGTTCTCGGAGGCGCCCACCATGTCTTTCGAGGCGTACCTCACGTATGATGAGCGGCCTGGGAAGAAGAAGAAAAAGGCGAAGACTTCGGCCAAGGCACGGAAAGCAGAAGCTTCCAAGAGGTCGAGCCAACACCTGGACTCGGCGGAGAACTTTCCTCCTCTGGTGACTGCAAAGCAGTCGGCGGGGCCGCAGCCTGCCCAAGGCCAAGGCGGTGGGGCCAGGATGGAAGGGGTCTCCCGAGAAGCCGCTGCGGTGCTGCCTGGCACGCCGTCCCCCAGCCTGTGGGACCCACCCAGTCCCCCTCCTGATGAGGATGATGATGCGCCGATGAGCTTCTTTGCACCCCATGCAACGGCGCTCTCTTCACCTCAGAAAGAGGAAGAAGCTGGCTTCGCTGGAATGCGAACTAATTCCAGGACACCCGTGTTCTCTGGTGGCAAACGTGACCATCTCGCCCACACGACCTGGCTCCCACGGGGCAGCCAGGGAGTTGCAGACCAGGATTCCCTGTGGGAAGAGAGGGCGCTCCCGCATTCTCCTTTCGGGTCTGCTCTGGAGAATTGCACACCCGAGCAGCTGTACCACGCGGAGAGATGCCACCAAGGGACCGCGGAAGAGTCAGATGGGCTCTGGAGACTGCACTGTGGCCAAGAATTTAAGGGAGAAACGCCTAAGGAGAACGAGTCCTGGAGGGAGATGTACCTGCGGCTTCAGGACGCCCGAGAGCAGCGACTGCGAGCACTCACCTCCCAAATACGATCCAGACATCCTCAAGAGCCCCGAGGCCGACAAACCAAGATGGTCTATTTCAAGTCACCCGGTGAGGTTCCAAGGAGGCACGGCCAGTTTGGGACACTAGCAGCGGCCGCCTCAGGAAGACCCAACTTCCAACCAGCCCAGGACCCCAGGGGAGGCAGAGACACGCCCTCCAGCACCAGCACCAGCAGCAGCAGCAGCAGCAGCAGCAGCAGCAGCAGCAGCTACAGAGGCAGCAGCTTGGATGCTACAAGTGAGACCGCAGCAGAGGCCTCTTGGAACCCTGTCAGAGCTCACCGCGGGGCACCAGTGGCCAACACCAGAAAAGCCAAGGCTAAGGACATCCCCCCACTCTTGGCCAAGACCCTTAAGGACTACAGGAGAGTCATCTCCCGAAGATGAACTCAGCCCTTGCCTTGGACATTTGCGATTTCCAAAGGAGGCTTCGATCTCTGCCAAACGTGGACTCTCTGCCCTGTGCTTTGCGCGTGTCCCTCGCGGGAGAGCTCGATGCCAGTTCACTGCCTTTGTTTCCTTTCTTGTCACCTGAGCCCCTCCTAAGCCCTGATGTTGTTTTCATGTAGAAATCCCCCTGATTGAATTTTAGACTAATAAAGGCCCGTCAAAGCTCTCAGTTGTCTATTTGGGAAGGACAGCGGGCTTTCTTACACATGGCCCCAGGAGCCACTAGTTCAAGGACTGGTGAATCTGACTAACTGTGAAAACAAACAAACAAACAAACAAACAAACAAACAACAACAACAACAATACAAAAATAAATAAATAAAGAGCAAGGTTTGGGGAGGGGAGGGTGGTAAAGCACCCTTCTGTTCAACACCCAGTACAAGGGGAAACAGCAGCAACAACCAAAGGCAAACGAGAGACCGAAATGAAAAGTACAACAAGAAGAAGAAGAAGAAATGAGGACGAGCCAATGGCGGTGATGCTCGCCAGTGACGCCAATGGTTCAGGAGGCTCACAAAGGCGCGCAGAGAGTTCAGAGCCAGCCTCAGCCACTTAGCGAGGACAGAGCAACTCGGTGAGACCCTGTCTCAAAGTAAAGTACAAAAAAAAAAAAAAAAAAAAAAACCCTGCTAATATAATATGCCTCAGGGGTTGAAAGCCCCCGCCCCCCTCAGTACAATGTCCGGTTATCTAATCCAGAAACAAAGAAAACCACACCCACCAACCCAACTCCCTCAAGAATAACCACTGGCATTGGCATCAGAAACAGAGAAACAGACCAAGAGAACAGATCTGACAACCCAGAAACACTCCCCCAAGCCCATGGAAAAACGGCGGGAACACGGATCCAATAAGGGTCCTGGGATAAACCACAGGACCCTGACAAATAAGAATGCATGCTTTCCTTGTGTGTGTGTGTGTGTGTGTGTGTGTGTGTGTGCCCGCACGCGTGCAGGAGCCCCCCCCCCCACACACACACACACACAGGGCCACACACACAAACACACTCTCCCCGACCAGTCTCAAATGGATGGCAAAACATAAGGCAATCAAGAAAGAAGATGTTTCGGAGAGATATCTCTGTGTCTGGAAAGGAGAAGGATGGAGGCTGTGCAAAGTACTGAGTTGTCAAGGGAGAGATCCAGCGGCTCCCGCCTATAATCCCAACAGCTCGGGAGGCTGAAGCAGGAGCAGGGCGAGATCCAGGCCAGCCTCTGGCAAAGCCAGGCTCTCATCCGCTCACCGAGACCCTGCCTCTCAATAGAAGCCAAAAGGGGCCTTCAGGTGGGGGGGCGGGAGTGGGCGGGGGTCGCTCACCGGTCCAGTACCCCTTCTTTGGATCCCCCCAAAGGAACCAACCAAACCACCAGAAGCGCTGAATACCGTTCAGAAATGGGTTTTTGTATCCCACGGGCCGCCTGGTGCCTTGGGGCTCTTCAAACTCGCCCCCTCGGGCTGATAGTCAGGCCTTTGGAGCCAATGGCCACAAGTTCATTCCACGGAACCCCCGCCAGACTTCCTTTGGAGGTTCCTGCCAAGGAATCACCCTCGCCCTGTGGAGCTAAGCTTCCCCGATCCTCTTGGCTCTCCGGGCCTCCATTCCTGGGCTCCCAACAGGACCTAGACTCCTCAGAGTCAGTTCCGGTTTCCCTGGCAAATCGCTGTCCTGGGACCCAGGGCCACAGAAGGGCGTGTCCCTGAAATTCAGTCTCCCCGTGCGCCCAAGAGGGAGAAGACTAGTCCCCGAGTCGGGTGGTACCGAGACCCAGGCTCTAGCCGGGGTGGCCGCTCCTGATTGGACCCAGGTTCTGCCCACCCAACCCAGTGCATGGGTGGCGGGCGCAGAAGTGGATGGGAGCTGAGCTAGCGGGTGCTCCTGGAAAGAGACAGGTGGGCGGGGTCCTTGAGGGCGGGGCGTGGCGCACACTCGGGCAGGGGGGCGGAGCCAGGGGCTCTATAAAGCCCAGGTCGGCCTGCCTCTGCAGCCTCATTCCTTCTGGGACAGCGCCAGGCACAGGTGCTTCCAGCTGAGGCCCGGCGCCCTGAGGACCAGAAGCACACCCGCCCAGCGGCGCTCGGGGCAGCACCAGCGCGCCCGGAACAAGCGGCCAGCCGTTGCCAGGGCCCCGATACCCCGGCAGAGCGACAGCGAACCGAGTCCAGGGCCGAGGCCGAGCCGGCCACCGAGATGGCGTCCGAGGAGGTGCTGCTGCGAGCCGTTCGCAAGCTGCAGGGGCGCCTGGCCACCAGGACCCGCCCTGACAAGCTCCAGAAATACTTGCAGCAGCTCTCCGCCTTGCCCCTCACCGCACACATCCTGCAGGAGACAGGTGTCAGAAAGATGGTCAAGAGCTTGCGCCACCACGAGCTCCTTGGCGGCCTGGCCAGGGACTTGGCGGCCCGGTGGAAGAAGCTGGCTCTTCTGGAGGCCGACCCCGGGCGTGGTCCGCACGACTCCCAACTGGCAAAGGAAATCACGGACACGGGCTCCCGAGAAAACTCGAGAAAACTCGGCAGTCCATCCCGCCGGACCGGGCACGGACCCAAAAAGCACAGAGACCTGGAGAGGTCTCCCAGCCGTGAGAGGAGAGAAGACGGGAGCAAGAAGCGCCCCTGCCTGGCAGCGTTGCCTGCACCCTGGCGCTCTTGGGATGGCTGCCCTGCTCGGGCCTCCGGGGGGCCTACCGGTCCTCATCCGATGTGCGGGGACCACTCCGCTTCCCCGGAGGACACGGAGCCCTCCGCTCGTGGCCGCGTGCCTGTCGAAGGCCGGGATGGTCCTTTTCAGGCCACCACGGGACTCCCGCGAGCAAGTGCCCTGCATGGACCCCGGGGGAAACACGACCTGCTGCCCAGAGCAAGAGAGACCGATGACCAACTCGAGGATCCCAACGGTAAGATGGAATCCATCTTCTCATTTGGACAGGAAAGGAGAAGGAGCTCATGGAGCCCCCAGACAGCGTGGGACCTGGCAGGAGGGACGGAGGGAGGGAGGTCGAGAGGAGCTCAAATGTGGATCCTTGCAGTCAATTCTTCTCTCCCAGTGACAGAAGGAGCCCTAGAAGGGAGAGACCCATCCATCCAAGACAGCAGTCCGGGTGGTTGGGTGGTTGGGTGCGGGGAGGGGAGGGGCAGGGGAGGCATCCCTTCCCCGGTGAATCCAGTACCATCCATCCTCTACCCAGAAAGTGAGCCCCCCAAGCCCGGCTCGGCTGCTGAAGAACAGGCAGAGCGCCTGCGGGCTGCGGGCTGCGGGCTGCTGATTCTTGCTTTCACTGTGGTTGGTGCTGATACCCTTTTCCGTTTTCGGTTTGTTTGTTTTTTAATTTTTGTTTCTGTTTTGTTTCCTCTCCCCCCACCCCCCACAGACGGACAGCCAGAGGAGGAGTTCTCGGAGGCGCCCACCATGTCTTTCGAGGCGTACCTCACGTATGATGAGCGGCCTGGGAAGAAGAAGAAAAAGGCGAAGACTTCGGCCAAGGCACGGAAAGCAGAAGCTTCCAAGAGGTCGAGCCAACACCTGGACTCGGCGGAGAACTTTCCTCCTCTGGTGACTGCAAAGCAGTCGGCGGGGCCGCAGCCTGCCCAAGGCCAAGGCGGTGGGGCCAGGATGGAAGGGGTCTCCCGAGAAGCCGCTGCGGTGCTGCCTGGCACGCCGTCCCCCAGCCTGTGGGACCCACCCAGTCCCCCTCCTGATGAGGATGATGATGCGCCGATGAGCTTCTTTGCACCCCATGCAACGGCGCTCTCTTCACCTCAGAAAGAGGAAGAAGCTGGCTTCGCTGGAATGCGAACTAATTCCAGGACACCCGTGTTCTCTGGTGGCAAACGTGACCATCTCGCCCACACGACCTGGCTCCCACGGGGCAGCCAGGGAGTTGCAGACCAGGATTCCCTGTGGGAAGAGAGGGCGCTCCCGCATTCTCCTTTCGGGTCTGCTCTGGAGAATTGCACACCCGAGCAGCTGTACCACGCGGAGAGATGCCACCAAGGGACCGCGGAAGAGTCAGATGGGCTCTGGAGACTGCACTGTGGCCAAGAATTTAAGGGAGAAACGCCTAAGGAGAACGAGTCCTGGAGGGAGATGTACCTGCGGCTTCAGGACGCCCGAGAGCAGCGACTGCGAGCACTCACCTCCCAAATACGATCCAGACATCCTCAAGAGCCCCGAGGCCGACAAACCAAGATGGTCTATTTCAAGTCACCCGGTGAGGTTCCAAGGAGGCACGGCCAGTTTGGGACACTAGCAGCGGCCGCCTCAGGAAGACCCAACTTCCAACCAGCCCAGGACCCCAGGGGAGGCAGAGACACGCCCTCCAGCACCAGCACCAGCAGCAGCAGCAGCAGCAGCAGCAGCAGCAGCAGCAGCTACAGAGGCAGCAGCTTGGATGCTACAAGTGAGACCGCAGCAGAGGCCTCTTGGAACCCTGTCAGAGCTCACCGCGGGGCACCAGTGGCCAACACCAGAAAAGCCAAGGCTAAGGACATCCCCCCACTCTTGGCCAAGACCCTTAAGGACTACAGGAGAGTCATCTCCCGAAGATGAACTCAGCCCTTGCCTTGGACATTTGCGATTTCCAAAGGAGGCTTCGATCTCTGCCAAACGTGGACTCTCTGCCCTGTGCTTTGCGCGTGTCCCTCGCGGGAGAGCTCGATGCCAGTTCACTGCCTTTGTTTCCTTTCTTGTCACCTGAGCCCCTCCTAAGCCCTGATGTTGTTTTCATGTAGAAATCCCCCTGATTGAATTTTAGACTAATAAAGGCCCGTCAAAGCTCTCAGTTGTCTATTTGGGAAGGACAGCGGGCTTTCTTACACATGGCCCCAGGAGCCACTAGTTCAAGGACTGGTGAATCTGACTAACTGTGAAAACAAACAAACAAACAAACAAACAAACAAACAACAACAACAACAATACAAAAATAAATAAATAAAGAGCAAGGTTTGGGGAGGGGAGGGTGGTAAAGCACCCTTCTGTTCAACACCCAGTACAAGGGGAAACAGCAGCAACAACCAAAGGCAAACGAGAGACCGAAATGAAAAGTACAACAAGAAGAAGAAGAAGAAATGAGGACGAGCCAATGGCGGTGATGCGCGCCAGTGACGCCAACGGTTCAGGAGGCTCACAAAGGCGCGCAGAGAGTTCAGAGCCAGCCTCAGCCACTTAGCAAGGACAGAGCAACTCGGTGAGACCCTGTCTCAAAGTAAAGTACAAAAAAAAAAAAACCTGCTAATATAATGTGCCTCAGGGGTTGAAAGCCCCCGCCCCCCTCAGTACAATGTCCGGTTATCTAATCCAGAAACAAAGAAAACCACACCCACCAACCCAACTCCCTCAAGAATAACCACTGGCATTGGCATCAGAAACAGAGAAACAGACCAAGAGAACAGATCTGACAACCCAGAAACACTCCCCCAAGCCCATGGAAAAACGGCGGGAACACGGATCCAATAAGGGTCCTGGGATAAACCACAGGACCCTGACAAATAAGAATGCATGCTTTCCTTGTGTGTGTGTGTGTGTGTGTGTGTGTGCCCGCACGCGTGCAGGAGCCCCCCCCCCCACACACACACACACAGGGCCACACACACAAACACACTCTCCCCGACCAGTCTCAAATGGATGGCAAAACATAAGGCAATCAAGAAAGAAGATGTTTCGGAGAGATATCTCTGTGTCTGGAAAGGAGAAGGATGGAGGCTGTGCAAAGTACTGAGTTGTCAAGGGAGAGATCCAGCGGCTCCCGCCTATAATCCCAACAGCTCGGGAGGCTGAAGCAGGAGCAGGGCGAGATCCAGGCCAGCCTCTGGCAAAGCCAGGCTCTCATCCGCTCACCGAGACCCTGCCTCTCAATAGAAGCCAAAAGGGGCCTTCAGGTGGGGGGGCGGGAGTGGGCGGGGGTCGCTCACCGGTCCAGTACCCCTTCTTTGGATCCCCCCAAAGGAACCAACCAAACCACCAGAAGCGCTGAATACCGTTCAGAAATGGGTTTTTGTATCCCACGGGCCGCCTGGTGCCTTGGGGCTCTTCAAACTCGCCCCCTCGGGCTGATAGTCAGGCCTTTGGAGCCAATGGCCACAAGTTCATTCCACGGAACCCCCGCCAGACTTCCTTTGGAGGTTCCTGC
The DNA here is from genome assembly GCF_045843805.1 of Urocitellus parryii. Lineage (NCBI taxonomy): Eukaryota > Metazoa > Chordata > Mammalia > Rodentia > Sciuridae > Urocitellus > Urocitellus parryii. The sequence continues at coordinate 22,273 of NW_027552042.1, read as the reverse complement.
CAAGGAATCACCCTCGCCCTGTGGAGCTAAGCTTCCCCGATCCTCTTGGCTCTCCGGGCCTCCATTCCTGGGCTCCCAACAGGACCTAGACTCCTCAGAGTCAGTTCCGGTTTCCCTGGCAAATCGCTGTCCTGGGACCCAGGGCCACAGAAGGGCGTGTCCCTGAAATTCAGTCTCCCCGTGCGCCCAAGAGGGAGAAGACTAGTCCCCGAGTCGGGTGGTACCGAGACCCAGGCTCTAGCCGGGGTGGCCGCTCCTGATTGGACCCAGGTTCTGCCCACCCAACCCAGTGCATGGGTGGCGGGCGCAGAAGTGGATGGGAGCTGAGCTAGCGGGTGCTCCTGGAAAGAGACAGGTGGGCGGGGTCCTTGAGGGCGGGGCGTGGCGCACACTCGGGCAGGGGGGCGGAGCCAGGGGCTCTATAAAGCCCAGGTCGGCCTGCCTCTGCAGCCTCATTCCTTCTGGGACAGCGCCAGGCACAGGTGCTTCCAGCTGAGGCCCGGCGCCCTGAGGACCAGAAGCACACCCGCCCAGCGGCGCTCGGGGCAGCACCAGCGCGCCCGGAACAAGCGGCCAGCCGTTGCCAGGGCCCCGATACCCCGGCAGAGCGACAGCGAACCGAGTCCAGGGCCGAGGCCGAGCCGGCCACCGAGATGGCGTCCGAGGAGGTGCTGCTGCGAGCCGTTCGCAAGCTGCAGGGGCGCCTGGCCACCAGGACCCGCCCTGACAAGCTCCAGAAATACTTGCAGCAGCTCTCCGCCTTGCCCCTCACCGCACACATCCTGCAGGAGACAGGTGTCAGAAAGATGGTCAAGAGCTTGCGCCACCACGAGCTCCTTGGCGGCCTGGCCAGGGACTTGGCGGCCCGGTGGAAGAAGCTGGCTCTTCTGGAGGCCGACCCCGGGCGTGGTCCGCACGACTCCCAACTGGCAAAGGAAATCACGGACACGGGCTCCCGAGAAAACTCGAGAAAACTCGGCAGTCCATCCCGCCGGACCGGGCACGGACCCAAAAAGCACAGAGACCTGGAGAGGTCTCCCAGCCGTGAGAGGAGAGAAGACGGGAGCAAGAAGCGCCCCCGCCTGGCAGCGTTGCCTGCACCCTGGCGCTCTTGGGATGGCTGCCCTGCTCGGGCCTCCGGGGGGCCTACCGGTCCTCATCCGATGTGCGGGGACCACTCCGCTTCCCCGGAGGACACGGAGCCCTCCGCTCGTGGCCGCGTGCCTGTCGAAGGCCGGGATGGTCCTTTTCAGGCCACCACGGGACTCCCGCGAGCAAGTGCCCTGCATGGACCCCGGGGGAAACACGACCTGCTGCCCAGAGCAAGAGAGACCGATGACCAACTCGAGGATCCCAACGGTAAGATGGAATCCATCTTCTCATTTGGACAGGAAAGGAGAAGGAGCTCATGGAGCCCCCAGACAGCGTGGGACCTGGCAGGAGGGACGGAGGGAGGGAGGTCGAGAGGAGCTCAAATGTGGATCCTTGCAGTCAATTCTTCTCTCCCAGTGACAGAAGGAGCCCTAGAAGGGAGAGACCCATCCATCCAAGACAGCAGTCCGGGTGGTTGGGTGGTTGGGTGCGGGGAGGGGAGGGGCAGGGGAGGCATCCCTTCCCCGGTGAATCCAGTACCATCCATCCTCTACCCAGAAAGTGAGCCCCCCAAGCCCGGCTCGGCTGCTGAAGAACAGGCAGAGCGCCTGCGGGCTGCGGGCTGCTGATTCTTGCTTTCACTGTGGTTGGTGCTGATACCCTTTTCCGTTTTCGGTTTGTTTGTTTTTTAATTTTTGTTTCTGTTTTGTTTCCTCTCCCCCCACCCCCCACAGACGGACAGCCAGAGGAGGAGTTCTCGGAGGCGCCCACCATGTCTTTCGAGGCGTACCTCACGTATGATGAGCGGCCTGGGAAGAAGAAGAAAAAGGCGAAGACTTCGGCCAAGGCACGGAAAGCAGAAGCTTCCAAGAGGTCGAGCCAACACCTGGACTCGGCGGAGAACTTTCCTCCTCTGGTGACTGCAAAGCAGTCGGCGGGGCCGCAGCCCGCCCAAGGCCAAGGCGGTGGGGCCAGGATGGAAGGGGTCTCCCGAGAAGCCGCTGCGGTGCTGCCTGGCACGCCGTCCCCCAGCCTGTGGGACCCACCCAGTCCCCCTCCTGATGAGGATGATGATGCGCCGATGAGCTTCTTTGCACCCCATGCAACGGCGCTCTCTTCACCTCAGAAAGAGGAAGAAGCTGGCTTCGCTGGAATGCGAACTAATTCCAGGACACCCGTGTTCTCTGGTGGCAAACGTGACCATCTCGCCCACACGACCTGGCTCCCACGGGGCAGCCAGGGAGTTGCAGACCAGGATTCCCTGTGGGAAGAGAGGGCGCTCCCGCATTCTCCTTTCGGGTCTGCTCTGGAGAATTGCACACCCGAGCAGCTGTACCACGCGGAGAGATGCCACCAAGGGACCGCGGAAGAGTCAGATGGGCTCTGGAGACTGCACTGTGGCCAAGAATTTAAGGGAGAAACGCCTAAGGAGAACGAGTCCTGGAGGGAGATGTACCTGCGGCTTCAGGACGCCCGAGAGCAGCGACTGCGAGCACTCACCTCCCAAATACGATCCAGACATCCTCAAGAGCCCCGAGGCCGACAAACCAAGATGGTCTATTTCAAGTCACCCGGTGAGGTTCCAAGGAGGCACGGCCAGTTTGGGACACTAGCAGCGGCCGCCTCAGGAAGACCCAACTTCCAACCAGCCCAGGACCCCAGGGGAGGCAGAGACACGCCCTCCAGCACCAGCACCAGCAGCAGCAGCAGCAGCAGCAGCAGCAGCAGCAGCAGCTACAGAGGCAGCAGCTTGGATGCTACAAGTGAGACCGCAGCAGAGGCCTCTTGGAACCCTGTCAGAGCTCACCGCGGGGCACCAGTGGCCAACACCAGAAAAGCCAAGGCTAAGGACATCCCCCCACTCTTGGCCAAGACCCTTAAGGACTACAGGAGAGTCATCTCCCGAAGATGAACTCAGCCCTTGCCTTGGACATTTGCGATTTCCAAAGGAGGCTTCGATCTCTGCCAAACGTGGACTCTCTGCCCTGTGCTTTGCGCGTGTCCCTCGCGGGAGAGCTCGATGCCAGTTCACTGCCTTTGTTTCCTTTCTTGTCACCTGAGCCCCTCCTAAGCCCTGATGTTGTTTTCATGTAGAAATCCCCCTGATTGAATTTTAGACTAATAAAGGCCCGTCAAAGCTCTCAGTTGTCTATTTGGGAAGGACAGCGGGCTTTCTTACACATGGCCCCAGGAGCCACTAGTTCAAGGACTGGTGAATCTGACTAACTGTGAAAACAAACAAACAAACAAACAAACAAACAAACAACAACAACAACAATACAAAAATAAATAAATAAAGAGCAAGGTTTGGGGAGGGGAGGGTGGTAAAGCACCCTTCTGTTCAACACCCAGTACAAGGGGAAACAGCAGCAACAACCAAAGGCAAACGAGAGACCGAAATGAAAAGTACAACAAGAAGAAGAAGAAGAAATGAGGACGAGCCAATGGCGGTGATGCGCGCCAGTGACGCCAACGGTTCAGGAGGCTCACAAAGGCGCGCAGAGAGTTCAGAGCCAGCCTCAGCCACTTAGCGAGGACAGAGCAACTCGGTGAGACCCTGTCTCAAAGTAAAGTACAAAAAAAAAAAAACCTGCTAATATAATGTGCCTCAGGGGTTGAAAGCCCCCGCCCCCCTCAGTACAATGTCCGGTTATCTAATCCAGAAACAAAGAAAACCACACCCACCAACCCAACTCCCTCAAGAATAACCACTGGCATTGGCATCAGAAACAGAGAAACAGACCAAGAGAACAGATCTGACAACCCAGAAACACTCCCCCAAGCCCATGGAAAAACGGCGGGAACACGGATCCAATAAGGGTCCTGGGATAAACCACAGGACCCTGACAAATAAGAATGCATGCTTTCCTTGTGTGTGTGTGTGTGTGTGTGTGTGTGTGTGTGTGCCCGCACGCGTGCAGGAGCCCCCCCACACACACACACACACACACAGGGCCACACACACAAACACACTCTCCCCGACCAGTCTCAAATGGATGGCAAAACATAAGGCAATCAAGAAAGAAGATGTTTCGGAGAGATATCTCTGTGTCTGGAAAGGAGAAGGATGGAGGCTGTGCAAAGTACTGAGTTGTCAAGGGAGAGATCCAGCGGCTCCCGCCTATAATCCCAACAGCTCGGGAGGCTGAAGCAGGAGCAGGGCGAGATCCAGGCCAGCCTCTGGCAAAGCCAGGCTCTCATCCGCTCACCGAGACCCTGCCTCTCAATAGAAGCCAAAAGGGGCCTTCAGGTGGGGGGGCGGGAGTGGGCGGGGGTCGCTCACCGGTCCAGTACCCCTTCTTTGGATCCCCCCAAAGGAACCAACCAAACCACCAGAAGCGCTGAATACCGTTCAGAAATGGGTTTTTGTATCCCACGGGCCGCCTGGTGCCTTGGGGCTCTTCAAACTCGCCCCCTCGGGCTGATAGTCAGGCCTTTGGAGCCAATGGCCACAAGTTCATTCCACGGAACCCCCGCCAGACTTCCTTTGGAGGTTCCTGCCAAGGAATCACCCTCGCCCTGTGGAGCTAAGCTTCCCCGATCCTCTTGGCTCTCCGGGCCTCCATTCCTGGGCTCCCAACAGGACCTAGACTCCTCAGAGTCAGTTCCGGTTTCCCTGGCAAATCGCTGTCCTGGGACCCAGGGCCACAGAAGGGCGTGTCCCTGAAATTCAGTCTCCCCGTGCGCCCAAGAGGGAGAAGACTAGTCCCCGAGTCGGGTGGTACCGAGACCCAGGCTCTAGCCGGGGTGGCCGCTCCTGATTGGACCCAGGTTCTGCCCACCCAACCCAGTGCATGGGTGGCGGGCGCAGAAGTGGATGGGAGCTGAGCTAGCGGGTGCTCCTGGAAAGAGACAGGTGGGCGGGGTCCTTGAGGGCGGGGCGTGGCGCACACTCGGGCAGGGGGGCGGAGCCAGGGGCTCTATAAAGCCCAGGTCGGCCTGCCTCTGCAGCCTCATTCCTTCTGGGACAGCGCCAGGCACAGGTGCTTCCAGCTGAGGCCCGGCGCCCTGAGGACCAGAAGCACACCCGCCCAGCGGCGCTCGGGGCAGCACCAGCGCGCCCGGAACAAGCGGCCAGCCGTTGCCAGGGCCCCGATACCCCGGCAGAGCGACAGCGAACCGAGTCCAGGGCCGAGGCCGAGCCGGCCACCGAGATGGCGTCCGAGGAGGTGCTGCTGCGAGCCGTTCGCAAGCTGCAGGGGCGCCTGGCCACCAGGACCCGCCCTGACAAGCTCCAGAAATACTTGCAGCAGCTCTCCGCCTTGCCCCTCACCGCACACATCCTGCAGGAGACAGGTGTCAGAAAGATGGTCAAGAGCTTGCGCCACCACGAGCTCCTTGGCGGCCTGGCCAGGGACTTGGCGGCCCGGTGGAAGAAGCTGGCTCTTCTGGAGGCCGACCCCGGGCGTGGTCCGCACGACTCCCAACTGGCAAAGGAAATCACGGACACGGGCTCCCGAGAAAACTCGAGAAAACTCGGCAGTCCATCCCGCCGGACCGGGCACGGACCCAAAAAGCACAGAGACCTGGAGAGGTCTCCCAGCCGTGAGAGGAGAGAAGACGGGAGCAAGAAGCGCCCCCGCCTGGCAGCGTTGCCTGCACCCTGGCGCTCTTGGGATGGCTGCCCTGCTCGGGCCTCCGGGGGGCCTACCGGTCCTCATCCGATGTGCGGGGACCACTCCGCTTCCCCGGAGGACACGGAGCCCTCCGCTCGTGGCCGCGTGCCTGTCGAAGGCCGGGATGGTCCTTTTCAGGCCACCACGGGACTCCCGCGAGCAAGTGCCCTGCATGGACCCCGGGGGAAACACGACCCGCTGCCCAGAGCAAGAGAGACCGATGACCAACTCGAGGATCCCAACGGTAAGATGGAATCCATCTTCTCATTTGGACAGGAAAGGAGAAGGAGCTCATGGAGCCCCCAGACAGCGTGGGACCTGGCAGGAGGGACGGAGGGAGGGAGGTCGAGAGGAGCTCAAATGTGGATCCTTGCAGTCAATTCTTCTCTCCCAGTGACAGAAGGAGCCCTAGAAGGGAGAGACCCATCCATCCAAGACAGCAGTCCGGGTGGTTGGGTGGTTGGGTGCGGGGAGGGGAGGGGCAGGGGAGGCATCCCTTCCCCGGTGAATCCAGTACCATCCATCCTCTACCCAGAAAGTGAGCCCCCCAAGCCCGGCTCGGCTGCTGAAGAACAGGCAGAGCGCCTGCGGGCTGCGGGCTGCTGATTCTTGCTTTCACTGTGGTTGGTGCTGATACCCTTTTCCGTTTTCGGTTTGTTTGTTTTTTAATTTTTGTTTCTGTTTTGTTTCCTCTCCCCCCACCCCCCACAGACGGACAGCCAGAGGAGGAGTTCTCGGAGGCGCCCACCATGTCTTTCGAGGCGTACCTCACGTATGATGAGCGGCCTGGGAAGAAGAAGAAAAAGGCGAAGACTTCGGCCAAGGCACGGAAAGCAGAAGCTTCCAAGAGGTCGAGCCAACACCTGGACTCGGCGGAGAACTTTCCTCCTCTGGTGACTGCAAAGCAGTCGGCGGGGCCGCAGCCCGCCCAAGGCCAAGGCGGTGGGGCCAGGATGGAAGGGGTCTCCCGAGAAGCCGCTGCGGTGCTGCCTGGCACGCCGTCCCCCAGCCTGTGGGACCCACCCAGTCCCCCTCCTGATGAGGATGATGATGCGCCGATGAGCTTCTTTGCACCCCATGCAACGGCGCTCTCTTCACCTCAGAAAGAGGAAGAAGCTGGCTTCGCTGGAATGCGAACTAATTCCAGGACACCCGTGTTCTCTGGTGGCAAACGTGACCATCTCGCCCACACGACCTGGCTCCCACGGGGCAGCCAGGGAGTTGCAGACCAGGATTCCCTGTGGGAAGAGAGGGCGCTCCCGCATTCTCCTTTCGGGTCTGCTCTGGAGAATTGCACACCCGAGCAGCTGTACCACGCGGAGAGATGCCACCAAGGGACCGCGGAAGAGTCAGATGGGCTCTGGAGACTGCACTGTGGCCAAGAATTTAAGGGAGAAACGCCTAAGGAGAACGAGTCCTGGAGGGAGATGTACCTGCGGCTTCAGGACGCCCGAGAGCAGCGACTGCGAGCACTCACCTCCCAAATACGATCCAGACATCCTCAAGAGCCCCGAGGCCGACAAACCAAGATGGTCTATTTCAAGTCACCCGGTGAGGTTCCAAGGAGGCACGGCCAGTTTGGGACACTAGCAGCGGCCGCCTCAGGAAGACCCAACTTCCAACCAGCCCAGGACCCCAGGGGAGGCAGAGACACGCCCTCCAGCACCAGCACCAGCAGCAGCAGCAGCAGCAGCAGCAGCAGCAGCAGCAGCTACAGAGGCAGCAGCTTGGATGCTACAAGTGAGACCGCAGCAGAGGCCTCTTGGAACCCTGTCAGAGCTCACCGCGGGGCACCAGTGGCCAACACCAGAAAAGCCAAGGCTAAGGACATCCCCCCACTCTTGGCCAAGACCCTTAAGGACTACAGGAGAGTCATCTCCCGAAGATGAACTCAGCCCTTGCCTTGGACATTTGCGATTTCCAAAGGAGGCTTCGATCTCTGCCAAACGTGGACTCTCTGCCCTGTGCTTTGCGCGTGTCCCTCGCGGGAGAGCTCGATGCCAGTTCACTGCCTTTGTTTCCTTTCTTGTCACCTGAGCCCCTCCTAAGCCCTGATGTTGTTTTCATGTAGAAATCCCCCTGATTGAATTTTAGACTAATAAAGGCCCGTCAAAGCTCTCAGTTGTCTATTTGGGAAGGACAGCGGGCTTTCTTACACATGGCCCCAGGAGCCACTAGTTCAAGGACTGGTGAATCTGACTAACTGTGAAAACAAACAAACAAACAAACAAACAAACAAACAACAACAACAACAATACAAAAATAAATAAATAAAGAGCAAGGTTTGGGGAGGGGAGGGTGGTAAAGCACCCTTCTGTTCAACACCCAGTACAAGGGGAAACAGCAGCAACAACCAAAGGCAAACGAGAGACCGAAATGAAAAGTACAACAAGAAGAAGAAGAAGAAATGAGGACGAGCCAATGGCGGTGATGCGCGCCAGTGACGCCAACGGTTCAGGAGGCTCACAAAGGCGCGCAGAGAGTTCAGAGCCAGCCTCAGCCACTTAGCGAGGACAGAGCAACTCGGTGAGACCCTGTCTCAAAGTAAAGTACAAAAAAAAAAAAACCTGCTAATATAATGTGCCTCAGGGGTTGAAAGCCCCCGCCCCCCTCAGTACAATGTCCGGTTATCTAATCCAGAAACAAAGAAAACCACACCCACCAACCCAACTCCCTCAAGAATAACCACTGGCATTGGCATCAGAAACAGAGAAACAGACCAAGAGAACAGATCTGACAACCCAGAAACACTCCCCCAAGCCCATGGAAAAACGGCGGGAACACGGATCCAATAAGGGTCCTGGGATAAACCACAGGACCCTGACAAATAAGAATGCATGCTTTCCTTGTGTGTGTGTGTGTGTGTGTGTGTGTGTGTGTGTGCCCGCACGCGTGCAGGAGCCCCCCCACACACACACACACACACACAGGGCCACACACACAAACACACTCTCCCCGACCAGTCTCAAATGGATGGCAAAACATAAGGCAATCAAGAAAGAAGATGTTTCGGAGAGATATCTCTGTGTCTGGAAAGGAGAAGGATGGAGGCTGTGCAAAGTACTGAGTTGTCAAGGGAGAGATCCAGCGGCTCCCGCCTATAATCCCAACAGCTCGGGAGGCTGAAGCAGGAGCAGGGCGAGATCCAGGCCAGCCTCTGGCAAAGCCAGGCTCTCATCCGCTCACCGAGACCCTGCCTCTCAATAGAAGCCAAAAGGGGCCTTCAGGTGGGGGGGCGGGAGTGGGCGGGGGTCGCTCACCGGTCCAGTACCCCTTCTTTGGATCCCCCCAAAGGAACCAACCAAACCACCAGAAGCGCTGAATACCGTTCAGAAATGGGTTTTTGTATCCCACGGGCCGCCTGGTGCCTTGGGGCTCTTCAAACTCGCCCCCTCGGGCTGATAGTCAGGCCTTTGGAGCCAATGGCCACAAGTTCATTCCACGGAACCCCCGCCAGACTTCCTTTGGAGGTTCCTGCCAAGGAATCACCCTCGCCCTGTGGAGCTAAGCTTCCCCGATCCTCTTGGCTCTCCGGGCCTCCATTCCTGGGCTCCCAACAGGACCTAGACTCCTCAGAGTCAGTTCCGGTTTCCCTGGCAAATCGCTGTCCTGGGACCCAGGGCCACAGAAGGGCGTGTCCCTGAAATTCAGTCTCCCCGTGCGCCCAAGAGGGAGAAGACTAGTCCCCGAGTCGGGTGGTACCGAGACCCAGGCTCTAGCCGGGGTGGCCGCTCCTGATTGGACCCAGGTTCTGCCCACCCAACCCAGTGCATGGGTGGCGGGCGCAGAAGTGGATGGGAGCTGAGCTAGCGGGTGCTCCTGGAAAGAGACAGGTGGGCGGGGTCCTTGAGGGCGGGGCGTGGCGCACACTCGGGCAGGGGGGCGGAGCCAGGGGCTCTATAAAGCCCAGGTCGGCCTGCCTCTGCAGCCTCATTCCTTCTGGGACAGCGCCAGGCACAGGTGCTTCCAGCTGAGGCCCGGCGCCCTGAGGACCAGAAGCACACCCGCCCAGCGGCGCTCGGGGCAGCACCAGCGCGCCCGGAACAAGCGGCCAGCCGTTGCCAGGGCCCCGATACCCCGGCAGAGCGACAGCGAACCGAGTCCAGGGCCGAGGCCGAGCCGGCCACCGAGATGGCGTCCGAGGAGGTGCTGCTGCGAGCCGTTCGCAAGCTGCAGGGGCGCCTGGCCACCAGGACCCGCCCTGACAAGCTCCAGAAATACTTGCAGCAGCTCTCCGCCTTGCCCCTCACCGCACACATCCTGCAGGAGACAGGTGTCAGAAAGATGGTCAAGAGCTTGCGCCACCACGAGCTCCTTGGCGGCCTGGCCAGGGACTTGGCGGCCCGGTGGAAGAAGCTGGCTCTTCTGGAGGCCGACCCCGGGCGTGGTCCGCACGACTCCCAACTGGCAAAGGAAATCACGGACACGGGCTCCCGAGAAAACTCGAGAAAACTCGGCAGTCCATCCCGCCGGACCGGGCACGGACCCAAAAAGCACAGAGACCTGGAGAGGTCTCCCAGCCGTGAGAGGAGAGAAGACGGGAGCAAGAAGCGCCCCCGCCTGGCAGCGTTGCCTGCACCCTGGCGCTCTTGGGATGGCTGCCCTGCTCGGGCCTCCGGGGGGCCTACCGGTCCTCATCCGATGTGCGGGGACCACTCCGCTTCCCCGGAGGACACGGAGCCCTCCGCTCGTGGCCGCGTGCCTGTCGAAGGCCGGGATGGTCCTTTTCAGGCCACCACGGGACTCCCGCGAGCAAGTGCCCTGCATGGACCCCGGGGGAAACACGACCCGCTGCCCAGAGCAAGAGAGACCGATGACCAACTCGAGGATCCCAACGGTAAGATGGAATCCATCTTCTCATTTGGACAGGAAAGGAGAAGGAGCTCATGGAGCCCCCAGACAGCGTGGGACCTGGCAGGAGGGACGGAGGGAGGGAGGTCGAGAGGAGCTCAAATGTGGATCCTTGCAGTCAATTCTTCTCTCCCAGTGACAGAAGGAGCCCTAGAAGGGAGAGACCCATCCATCCAAGACAGCAGTCCGGGTGGTTGGGTGGTTGGGTGCGGGGAGGGGAGGGGCAGGGGAGGCATCCCTTCCCCGGTGAATCCAGTACCATCCATCCTCTACCCAGAAAGTGAGCCCCCCAAGCCCGGCTCGGCTGCTGAAGAACAGGCAGAGCGCCTGCGGGCTGCGGGCTGCGGGCTGCTGATTCTTGCTTTCACTGTGGTTGGTGCTGATACCCTTTTCCGTTTTCGGTTTGTTTGTTTTTTAATTTTTGTTTCTGTTTTGTTTCCTCTCCCCCCACCCCCCACAGACGGACAGCCAGAGGAGGAGTTCTCGGAGGCGCCCACCATGTCTTTCGAGGCGTACCTCACGTATGATGAGCGGCCTGGGAAGAAGAAGAAAAAGGCGAAGACTTCGGCCAAGGCACGGAAAGCAGAAGCTTCCAAGAGGTCGAGCCAACACCTGGACTCGGCGGAGAACTTTCCTCCTCTGGTGACTGCAAAGCAGTCGGCGGGGCCGCAGCCCGCCCAAGGCCAAGGCGGTGGGGCCAGGATGGAAGGGGTCTCCCGAGAAGCCGCTGCGGTGCTGCCTGGCACGCCGTCCCCCAGCCTGTGGGACCCACCCAGTCCCCCTCCTGATGAGGATGATGATGCGCCGATGAGCTTCTTTGCACCCCATGCAACGGCGCTCTCTTCACCTCAGAAAGAGGAAGAAGCTGGCTTCGCTGGAATGCGAACTAATTCCAGGACACCCGTGTTCTCTGGTGGCAAACGTGACCATCTCGCCCACACGACCTGGCTCCCACGGGGCAGCCAGGGAGTTGCAGACCAGGATTCCCTGTGGGAAGAGAGGGCGCTCCCGCATTCTCCTTTCGGGTCTGCTCTGGAGAATTGCACACCCGAGCAGCTGTACCACGCGGAGAGATGCCACCAAGGGACCGCGGAAGAGTCAGATGGGCTCTGGAGACTGCACTGTGGCCAAGAATTTAAGGGAGAAACGCCTAAGGAGAACGAGTCCTGGAGGGAGATGTACCTGCGGCTTCAGGACGCCCGAGAGCAGCGACTGCGAGCACTCACCTCCCAAATACGATCCAGACATCCTCAAGAGCCCCGAGGCCGACAAACCAAGATGGTCTATTTCAAGTCACCCGGTGAGGTTCCAAGGAGGCACGGCCAGTTTGGGACACTAGCAGCGGCCGCCTCAGGAAGACCCAACTTCCAACCAGCCCAGGACCCCAGGGGAGGCAGAGACACGCCCTCCAGCACCAGCACCAGCAGCAGCAGCAGCAGCAGCAGCAGCAGCAGCAGCAGCTACAGAGGCATCAGAGGCAGCAGCTTGGATGCTACAAGTGAGACCGCAGCAGAGGCCTCTTGGAACCCTGTCAGAGCTCACCGCGGGGCACCAGTGGCCAACACCAGAAAAGCCAAGGCTAAGGACATCCCCCCACTCTTGGCCAAGACCCTTAAGGACTACAGGAGAGTCATCTCCCGAAGATGAACTCAGCCCTTGCCTTGGACATTTGCGATTTCCAAAGGAGGCTTCGATCTCTGCCAAACGTGGACTCTCTGCCCTGTGCTTTGCGCGTGTCCCTCGCGGGAGAGCTCGATGCCAGTTCACTGCCTTTGTTTCCTTTCTTGTCACCTGAGCCCCTCCTAAGCCCTGATGTTGTTTTCATGTAGAAATCCCCCTGATTGAATTTTAGACTAATAAAGGCCCGTCAAAGCTCTCAGTTGTCTATTTGGGAAGGACAGCGGGCTTTCTTACACATGGCCCCAGGAGCCACTAGTTCAAGGACTGGTGAATCTGACTAACTGTGAAAACAAACAAACAAACAAACAAACAAACAAACAACAACAACAACAATACAAAAATAAATAAATAAAGAGCAAGGTTTGGGGAGGGGAGGGTGGTAAAGCACCCTTCTGTTCAACACCCAGTACAAGGGGAAACAGCAGCAACAACCAAAGGCAAACGAGAGACCGAAATGAAAAGTACAACAAGAAGAAGAAGAAGAAATGAGGACGAGCCAATGGCGGTGATGCGCGCCAGTGACGCCAACGGTTCAGGAGGCTCACAAAGGCGCGCAGAGAGTTCAGAGCCAGCCTCAGCCACTTAGCGAGGACAGAGCAACTCGGTGAGACCCTGTCTCAAAGTAAAGTACAAAAAAAAAAAAAAACCTGCTAATATAATGTGCCTCAGGGGTTTGAAAGCCCCCGCCCCCTCAGTACAATGTCCGGTTATCTAATCCAGAAACAAAGAAAACCACACCCACCAACCAACTCCCTCAAGAATAACCACTGGCATTGGCATCAGAAACAGAGAAACAGACCAAGAGAACAGATCTGACAACCCAGAAACACTCCCCCAAGCCCATGGAAAAACGGCGGGAACACGGATCCAATAAGGGTCCTGGGATAAACCACAGGACCCTGACAAATAAGAATGCATGCTTTCCTTGTGTGTGTGTGTGTGTGTGTGTGTGTGTGTGTGTGTGCCCGCACGCGTGCAGGAGCCCCCACACACACACACACACACACACAGGGCCACACACACAAACACACTCTCCCCGACCAGTCTCAAATGGATGGCAAAACATAAGGCAATCAAGAAAGAAGATGTTTCGGAGAGATATCTCTGTGTCTGGAAAGGAGAAGGATGGAGGCTGTGCAAAGTACTGAGTTGTCAAGGGAGAGATCCAGCGGCTCCCGCCTATAATCCCAACAGCTCGGGAGGCTGAAGCAGGAGCAGGGCGAGATCCAGGCCAGCCTCTGGCAAAGCCAGGCTCTCATCCGCTCACCGAGACCCTGCCTCTCAATAGAAGCCAAAAGGGGCCTTCAGGTGGGGGGGCGGGAGTGGGCGGGGGTCGCTCACCGGTCCAGTACCCCTTCTTTGGATCCCCCCAAAGGAACCAACCAAACCACCAGAAGCGCTGAATACCGTTCAGAAATGGGTTTTTGTATCCCACGGGCCGCCTGGTGCCTTGGGGCTCTTCAAACTCGCCCCCTCGGGCTGATAGTCAGGCCTTTGGAGCCAATGGCCACAAGTTCATTCCACGGAACCCCCGCCAGACTTCCTTTGGAGGTTCCTGCCAAGGAATCACCCTCGCCCTGTGGAGCTAAGCTTCCCCGATCCTCTTGGCTCTCCGGGCCTCCATTCCTGGGCTCCCAACAGGACCTAGACTCCTCAGAGTCAGTTCCGGTTTCCCTGGCAAATCGCTGTCCTGGGACCCAGGGCCACAGAAGGGCGTGTCCCTGAAATTCAGTCTCCCCGTGCGCCCAAGAGGGAGAAGACTAGTCCCCGAGTCGGGTGGTACCGAGACCCAGGCTCTAGCCGGGGTGGCCGCTCCTGATTGGACCCAGGTTCTGCCCACCCAACCCAGTGCATGGGTGGCGGGCGCAGAAGTGGATGGGAGCTGAGCTAGCGGGTGCTCCTGGAAAGAGACAGGTGGGCGGGGTCCTTGAGGGCGGGGCGTGGCGCACACTCGGGCAGGGGGGCGGAGCCAGGGGCTCTATAAAGCCCAGGTCGGCCTGCCTCTGCAGCCTCATTCCTTCTGGGACAGCGCCAGGCACAGGTGCTTCCAGCTGAGGCCCGGCGCCCTGAGGACCAGAAGCACACCCGCCCAGCGGCGCTCGGGGCAGCACCAGCGCGCCCGGAACAAGCGGCCAGCCGTTGCCAGGGCCCCGATACCCCGGCAGAGCGACAGCGAACCGAGTCCAGGGCCGAGGCCGAGCCGGCCACCGAGATGGCGTCCGAGGAGGTGCTGCTGCGAGCCGTTCGCAAGCTGCAGGGGCGCCTGGCCACCAGGACCCGCCCTGACAAGCTCCAGAAATACTTGCAGCAGCTCTCCGCCTTGCCCCTCACCGCACACATCCTGCAGGAGACAGGTGTCAGAAAAGATGGTCAAGAGCTTGCGCCACCACGAGCTCCTTGGCGGCCTGGCCAGGGACTTGGCGGCCCGGTGGAAGAAGCTGGCTCTTCTGGAGGCCGACCCCGGGCGTGGTCCGCACGACTCCCAACTGGCAAAGGAAATCACGGACACGGGCTCCCGAGAAAACTCGAGAAAACTCGGCAGTCCATCCCGCCGGACCGGGCACGGACCCAAAAAGCACAGAGACCTGGAGAGGTCTCCCAGCCGTGAGAGGAGAGAAGACGGGAGCAAGAAGCGCCCCCGCCTGGCAGCGTTGCCTGCACCCTGGCGCTCTTGGGATGGCTGCCCTGCTCGGGCCTCCGGGGGGCCTACCGGTCCTCATCCGATGTGCGGGGACCACTCCGCTTCCCCGGAGGACACGGAGCCCTCCGCTCGTGGCCGCGTGCCTGTCGAAGGCCGGGATGGTCCTTTTCAGGCCACCACGGGACTCCCGCGAGCAAGTGCCCTGCATGGACCCCGGGGGAAACACGACCTGCTGCCCAGAGCAAGAGAGACCGATGACCAACTCGAGGATCCCAACGGTAAGATGGAATCCATCTTCTCATTTGGACAGGAAAGGAGAAGGAGCTCATGGAGCCCCCAGACAGCGTGGGACCTGGCAGGAGGGACGGAGGGAGGGAGGTCGAGAGGAGCTCAAATGTGGATCCTTGCAGTCAATTCTTCTCTCCCAGTGACAGAAGGAGCCCTAGAAGGGAGAGACCCATCCATCCAAGACAGCAGTCCGGGTGGTTGGGTGGTTGGGTGCGGGGAGGGGAGGGGCAGGGGAGGCATCCCTTCCCCGGTGAATCCAGTACCATCCATCCTCTACCCAGAAAGTGAGCCCCCCAAGCCCGGCTCGGCTGCTGAAGAACAGGCAGAGCGCCTGCGGGCTGCGGGCTGCTGATTCTTGCTTTCACTGTGGTTGGTGCTGATACCCTTTTCCGTTTTCGGTTTGTTTGTTTTTTAATTTTTGTTTCTGTTTTGTTTCCTCTCCCCCCACCCCCCACAGACGGACAGCCAGAGGAGGAGTTCTCGGAGGCGCCCACCATGTCTTTCGAGGCGTACCTCACGTATGATGAGCGGCCTGGGAAGAAGAAGAAAAAGGCGAAGACTTCGGCCAAGGCACGGAAAGCAGAAGCTTCCAAGAGGTCGAGCCAACACCTGGACTCGGCGGAGAACTTTCCTCCTCTGGTGACTGCAAAGCAGTCGGCGGGGGCCGCAGCCCGCCCAAGGCCAAGGCGGTGGGGCCAGGATGGAAGGGGTCTCCCGAGAAGCCGCTGCGGTGCTGCCTGGCACGCCGTCCCCCAGCCTGTGGGACCCACCCAGTCCCCTCCTGATGAGGATGATGATGCGCCGATGAGCTTCTTTGCACCCCATGCAACGGCGCTCTCTTCACCTCAGAAAGAGGAAGAAGCTGGCTTCGCTGGAATGCGAACTAATTCCAGGACACCCGTGTTCTCTGGTGGCAAACGTGACCATCTCGCCCACGACCTGGCTCCCACGGGGCAGCCCAGGGAGTTGCAGACCAGGATTCCCTGTGGGAAGAGAGGGCGCTCCCGCATTCTCCTTTCGGGTCTGCTCTGGAGAATTGCACACCCGAGCAGCTGTACCACGCGGAGAGATGCCACCAAGGGACCGCGGAAGAGTCAGATGGGCTCTGGAGACTGCACTGTGGCCAAGAATTTAAGGGAGAAACGCCTAAGGAGAACGAGTCCTGGAGGGAGATGTACCTGCGGCTTCAGGACGCCCGAGAGCAGCGACTGCGAGCACTCACCTCCCAAATACGATCCAGACATCCTCAAGAGCCCCGAGGCCGACAAACCAAGATGGTCTATTTCAAGTCACCCGGTGAGGTTCCAAGGAGGCACGGCCAGTTTGGGACACTAGCAGCGGCCGCCTCAGGAAGACCCAACTTCCAACCAGCCCCAGGACCCCAGGGGAGGCAGAGACACGCCCTCCAGCACCAGCAGCAGCAGCAGCAGCAGCAGCAGCAGCAGCAGCAGCAGCAGCTACAGAGGCATCAGAGGCAGCAGCTTGGATGCTACAAGTGAGACCGCAGCAGAGGCCTCTTGGAACCCTGTCAGAGCTCACCGCGGGGCACCAGTGGCCAACACCAGAAAAGCCAAGGCTAAGGACATCCCCCCACTCTTGGCCAAGACCCTTAAGGACTACAGGAGAGTCATCTCCCGAAGATGAACTCAGCCCTTGCCTTGGACATTTGCGATTTCCAAAGGAGGCTTCGATCTCTGCCAAACGTGGACTCTCTGCCCTGTGCTTTGCGCGTGTCCCTCGCGGGAGAGCTCGATGCCAGTTCACTGCCTTTGTTTCCTTTCTTGTCACCTGAGCCCCTCCTAAGCCTGATGTTGTTTTCATGTAGAAATCCCCCTGATTGAATTTTAGACTAATAAAGGCCCGTCAAAGCTCTCAGTTGTCTATTTGGGAAGGACAGCGGGCTTTCTTACACATGGCCCCAGGAGCCACTAGTTCAAGGACTGGTGAATCTGACTAACTGTGAAAACAAACAAACAAACAAAACAAACAAACAAACAACAACAACAACAATACAAAAATAAATAAATAAAGAGCAAGGTTTGGGGAGGGGAGGGTGGTAAAGCACCCTTCTGTTCAACACCCAGTACAAGGGGAACAGCAGCAACAACCAAAGGCAAACGAGAGACCGAAATGAAAAGTACAACAAGAAGAAGAAGAAGAAATGAGGACGAGCCAATGGCGGTGATGCGCGCCAGTGACGCCAACGGTTCAGGAGGCTCACAAAGGCGCGCAGAGAGTTCAGAGCCAGCCTCAGCCACTTAGCGAGGACAGAGCAACTCGGTGAGACCCTGTCTCAAAGTAAAGTACAAAAAAAAAAAAAACCTGCTAATATAATGTGGCCTCAGGGGTTGAAAGCCCCCGCCCCCCTCAGTACAATGTCCGGTTATCTAATCCAGAAACAAAGAAAACCACACCCACCAACCAACTCCCTCAAGAATAACCACTGGCATTGGCATCAGAAACAGAGAAACAGACCAAGAGAACAGATCTGACAACCCAGAAACACTCCCCCAAGCCCATGGAAAAACGGCGGGAACACGGATCCAATAAGGGTCCTGGGATAAACCACAGGACCCTGACAAATAAGAATGCATGCTTTCCTTGTGTGTGTGTGTGTGTGTGTGTGTGTGTGTGTGTGCCCGCACGCGTGCAGGAGCCCCCCACACACACACACACACACACAGGGCCACACACACAAACACACTCTCCCCGACCAGTCTCAAATGGATGGCAAAACATAAGGCAATCAAGAAAGAAGATGTTTCGGAGAGATATCTCTGTGTCTGGAAAGGAGAAGGATGGAGGCTGTGCAAAGTACTGAGTTGTCAAGGGAGAGATCCAGCGGCTCCCGCCTATAATCCCAACAGCTCGGGAGGCTGAAGCAGGAGCAGGGCGAGATCCAGGCCAGCCTCTGCAAAGCCAGGCTCTCATCCGCTCACCGAGACCCTGCCTCTCAATAGAAGCCAAAAGGGGCCTTCAGGTGGGGGGGCGGGAGTGGGCGGGGGTCGCTCACCGGTCCAGTACCCCTTTCTTTTGGATCCCCCCAAAGGAACCAACCAAACCACCAGAAGCGCTGAATACCGTTCAGAAATGGGTTTTTGTATCCACGGGCCGCCTGGTGCCTTGGGGCTCTTCAAACTCGCCCCCTCGGGCTGATAGTCAGGCCTTTGGAGCCAATGGCCACAAGTTCATTCCACGGAACCCCCGCCAGACTTCCTTTGGAGGTTCCTGCCAAGGAATCACCCTCGCCCTGTGGAGCTAAGCTTCCCCGATCCTCTTGGCTCTCCGGGCCTCCATTCCTGGGCTCCCAACAGGACCTAGACTCCTCAGAGTCAGTTCCGGTTTCCCTGGCAAATCGCTGTCCTGGGACCCAGGGCCACAGAAGGGCGTGTCCCTGAAATTCAGTCTCCCCGTGCGCCCAAGAGGGAGGAAGACCTAGTCCCCGAGTCGGGTGGTACCGAGACCCAGGCTCTAGCCGGGGTGGCCGCTCCTGATTGGACCCAGGTTCTGCCCACCCAACCCAGTGCATGGGTGGCGGGCGCAGAAGTGGATGGGAGCTGAGCTAGCGGGTGCTCCTGGGAAAGAGACAGGTGGGCGGGGTCCTTGAGGGCGGGGGCGTGGCGCACACTCGGGCAGGGGGGCGGAGCCAGGGGCTCTATAAAGCCCAGGTCGGCCTGCCTCTGCAGCCTCATTCCTTCTGGGACAGCGCCAGGCACAGGTGCTTCCAGCTGAGGCCCGGCGCCCTGAGGACCAGAAGCACACCCGCCCAGCGGCGCTCGGGGCAGCACCAGCGCGCCCGGAACAAGCGGCCAGCCGTTGCCAGGGCCCCGATACCCCGGCAGAGCGACAGCGAACCGAGTCAGGGCCGAGGCCGAGCCGGCCACCGAGATGGCGTCCGAGGAGGTGCTGCTGCGAGCCGTTCGCAGCTGCAGGGGCGCCTGGCCACCAGGACCCGCCCTGACAAGCTCCAGAAATACTTGCAGCAGCTCTCCGCCTTGCCCCTCACCGCACACATCCTGCAGGAGACAGGTGTCAGAAAGATGGTCAAGAGCTTGCGCCACCACGAGCTCCTTGGCGGCCTGGCCAGGGACTTGGCGGCCCGGTGGAAGAAGCTGGCTCTTCTGGAGGCCGACCCCGGGCGTGGTCCGCACGACTCCCAACTGGCAAAGGAAATCACGGACACGGGCTCCCGGAGAAAACTCGAGAAAACTCGGCAGTCCATCCCGCCGGACCGGGCACGGACCCAAAAAGCACAGAGACCTGGAGAGGTCTCCCAGCCGTGAGAGGAGAGAAGACGGGAGCAAGAAGCGCCCCCGCCTGGCAGCGTTGCCTGCACCCTGGCGCTCTTGGGATGGCTGCCCTGCTCGGGCCTCCGGGGGGCCTACCGGTCCTCATCCGATGTGCGGGGACCACTCCGTTCCCCGGAGGACACGGAGCCCTCCGCTCGTGGCCGCGTGCCTGTCGAAGGCCGGGATGGTCCTTTTCAGGCCACCACGGGACTCCCCGCGAGCAAGTGCCCTGCATGGACCCCGGGGGAAACACGACCTGCTGCCCAGAGCAAGAGAGACCGATGACCAACTCGAGGATCCCAACGGTAAGATGGAATCCATCTTCTCATTTGGACAGGAAAGGAGAAGGAGCTCATGGAGCCCCCAGACAGCGTGGGACCTGGCAGGAGGGACGGAGGGAGGGAGGTCGAGAGGAGCTCAAATGTGGATCCTTGCAGTCAATTCTTCTCTCCCAGTGACAGAAGGAGCCCTAGAAGGGAGAGACCCATCCATCCAAGACAGCAGTCCGGGTGGTTGGGTGGTTGGGTGCGGGGAGGGGAGGGGCAGGGGAGGCATCCCTTCCCCGGTGAATCCAGTACCATCCATCCTCTACCCAGAAAGTGAGCCCCCCAAGCCCGGCTCGGCTGCTGAAGAACAGGCAGAGCGCCTGCGGGCTGCGGGCTGCTGATTCTTGCTTTCACTGTGGTTGGTGCTGATACCCTTTTCCGTTTTCGGTTTGTTTGTTTTTTAATTTTTGTTTCTGTTTTGTTTCCTCTCCCCCCACCCCCCACAGACGGACAGCCAGAGGAGGAGTTCTCGGAGGCGCCCACCATGTCTTTCGAGGCGTACCTCACGTATGATGAGCGGCCTGGGAAGAAGAAGAAAAAGGCGGAAGACTTCGGCCAAGCACGGAAAGCAGAAGCTTCCAAGAGGTCGAGCCAACACCTGGACTCGGCGGAGAACTTTCCTCCTCTGGTGACTGCAAAGCAGTCGGCGGGGCCGCAGCCCGCCCAAGGCCAAGGCGGTGGGGCCAGGATGGAAGGGGTCTCCCGAGAAGCCGCTGCGGTGCTGCCTGGCACGCCGTCCCCCAGCCTGTGGGACCCACCCAGTCCCCTCCTGATGAGGATGATGATGCGCCGATGAGCTTCTTTGCACCCCATGCAACGGCGCTCTCTTCACCTCAGAAAGAGGAAGAAGCTGGCTTCGCTGGAATGCGAACTAATTCCAGGGACACCCGTGTTCTCTGGTGGCAAACGTGACCATCTCGCCCACACGACCTGGCTCCCACGGGGCAGCCAGGGAGTTGCAGACCAGGATTCCCTGTGGGAAGAGAGGGCGCTCCCGCATTCTCCTTTCGGGTCTGCTCTGGAGAATTGCACACCCGAGCAGCTGTACCACGCGGAGAGATGCCACCAAGGGACCGCGGAAGAGTCAGATGGGCTCTGGAGACTGCACTGTGGCCAAGAATTTAAGGGAGAAACGCCTAAGGAGAACGAGTCCTGGAGGGAGATGTACCTGCGGCTTCAGGACGCCCGAGAGCAGCGACTGCGAGCACTCACCTCCCAAATACGATCCAGACATCCTCAAGAGCCCCGAGGCCGACAAACCAAGATGGTCTATTTCAAGTCACCCGGTGAGGTTCCAAGGAGGCACGGCCAGTTTGGGACACTAGCAGCGGCCGCCTCAGGAAGACCCAACTTCCAACCAGCCCAGGACCCCAGGGGAGGCAGAGACACGCCCTCCAGCACCAGCAGCAGCAGCAGCAGCAGCAGCAGCAGCAGCAGCAGCAGCAGCTACAGAGGCATCAGAGGCAGCAGCTTGGATGCTACAAGTGAGACCGCAGCAGAGGCCTCTTGGAACCCTGTCAGAGCTCACCGCGGGGCACCAGTGGCCAACACCAGAAAAGCCAAGGCTAAGGACATCCCCCCACTCTTGGCCAAGACCTTAAGGACTACAGGAAGAGTCATCTCCCGAAGATGAACTCAGCCCTTGCCTTGGACATTTGCGATTTCCAAAGGAGGCTTCGATCTCTGCCAAACGTGGGACTCTCTGCCCTGTGCTTTGCGCGTGTCCCTCGCGGGAGAGCTCGATGCCAGTTCACTGCCTTGTTTCCTTTCTTGTCACCTGAGCCCCTCCCTAAGCCCTGATGTTGTTTTCATGTAGAAATCCCCCTGATTGAATTTTAGACTAATAAAGGCCCGTCAAAGCTCTCAGTTGTCTATTTGGGAAGGACAGCGGGCTTTCTTACACATGGCCCCAGGAGCCACTAGTTCAAGGACTGGTGAATCTGACTAACTGTGAAAACAAACAAACAAACAAACAAACAAACAAACAACAACAACAACAATACAAAAATAAATAAATAAAGAGCAAGGTTTGGGGAGGGGAGGGTGGTAAAGCACCTTCTGTTCAACACCCAGTACAAGGGGAAAACAGCAGCAACAACCAAAGGCAAAACGAGAGACCGAAATGAAAAGTACAACAAGAAGAAGAAGAAGAAATGAGGACGAGCCAATGGCGGTGATGCGCGCCAGTGACGCCAACGGTTCAGGAGGCTCACAAAGGCGCGCAGAGAGTTCAGAGCCAGCCTCAGCCACTTAGCGAGGACAGAGCAACTCGGTGAGACCCTGTCTCAAAGTAAAGTACAAAAAAAAAAAAACCTGCTAATATAATGTGCCTCAGGGGTTGAAAGCCCCCGCCCCCCTCAGTACAATGTCCGGTTATCTAATCCAGAAACAAAGAAAACCACACCCACCAACCCAACTCCCTCAAGAATAACCACTGGCATTGGCATCAGAAACAGAGAAACAGACCAAGAGAACAGATCTGACAACCCA